>NC_088232.1:53413806-53600320 GCF_036934945.1 Oncorhynchus masou masou
GTCTTTATGTTGTCTTTCTCTTGGATTTATGTTGTCTTTCTCTTGGCTTTATCTTGTCTTTCTCTTGTCTTTCTCTTGTCTTTCTCTTGTCTTTCTCTTGGCTTTATGTTGTCTTTATCTTGGCTTTATGTTGTCTTTCTCTTGGCCTTATGTTTTCTTTTTCTTGTCTTTCTCTTGGCTTTATGTTGTCTTTCTCTTGGCTTTATTTTGTCTTTCTCTTGTCTTTCTCTTGTCTTTCTCTTGGCTTTATGTTGTCTTTCTCTTGTCTTTCTCTTGTCTTCCTCTTGGCTTTATGTTGTCTTTCTCTTGGCTTTATGTTGTCTTTCTCTTGTCTTTCTCTTGGCTATATGTTGTCATTCTCTTGGCTTTATGTTGTCTTTCTCTTGGCTTTATGTTGTCTTGCTCTTGTCTTTCTCTTGGCTTTATGTTGTCTTTCTCTTGGCTTTATGTTGTCTTTCTCTTGGCTTTATGTTGTCTTTCTCTTGTCTTTCTCTTGGCTTTATCTTGTCTTTCTCTTGGCTTTATGTTGTCTTTCTCTTGACTTTCTCTTGTCTTTCTCTTGGCTTTATGTTGTCTTTCTCTTGGCTTTATGTTGTCTTTCTCTTGTCTTTCTCTTGTCTTTCTCTTGTCTTTCTCTTGTCTTTATGTTGTCTTTCTCTTGGCTTTATGTTGTCTTTCTCTTGGCTTTCTCTTGTCTTTCTCTTGGCTTTCTCTTGTCTTTCTCTTGGCTTTATGTTGTCTTTCTCTTGGCTTTATGTTGTCTTTCTCTTGTCTTTCTCTTGGCTTTATGTTGTCTTTCTCTTGGCTTTATGTTGTCTTTCTCTTGGCTTTCTCTTGTCTTTCTCTTGGCTTTCTCTTGTCTTTCTCTTGGCTTTATGTTGTCTTTCTCTTGGCTTTATCTTGTCTTTCTCTTGGCTTTATGTTGTCTTTCTCTTGTCTTTCTCTTGGCTTCATGTTGTCTTTCTCTTGGCTTTCTCTTGTCTTTCTTTTGGCTTTATGTTGTCTTTCTCTTGGCTTAATCTTGTCTTTCTCTTGGCTTTATGTTGTCTTTCTCTTGGCTTTATGTTGTCTTTCTCTTGGCTTTATGTTGTCTTTCTCTTGGCTTTCTCTTGTCTTTCTCTTGGTTTTATGTTGTCTTTCTCTTGGCTTTATGTTGTCTTTCTCTTGGCTTAATCTTGTCTTTCTCTTGGCTTTATGTTGTCTTTCTCTTGTCTTTCTTTCATCTTTCTCTTGGCTTTATGTTGTCTTTCTCTTGTCTTTCTCTTGTCTTTCTCTTGGCTTTATGTTGTCTTTCTCTTGTCTTTCTCTTGTCTTTCTCTTGGTTTTATGTTGTCTTTCTCTTGTCTTTCTCTTGGCTTTATGTTGTCTTTCTCTTTTCTTTCTCTTGGCTTTATGTTGTCTTTCTCTTGGCTTTATGTTGTCTTTCTCTTGGCTTTCTCTTGCAAAATAACTTTGAATTAACTTATTTAAAAAAATAATTGTCAACATATTAAATCACATTAAAGTGGGATGTTCCCTGTACTAAAAGGAACAATATCTGTTAAATTTTGCACCAGTAGCTGGGAGAGGGAGGTGAGTAGGAGTGAAGAGATGGAATGGTTCTGGGTGTGGAACGACCAATGAGTGGGTCTCCCTGTAGGTCCTGCTTTTTGTGTTACACATCCGTAGGCTTATCAACACTAAAGACAACAATTACAATAATTATATCACTTATTTAGAAAATAAAGAAATGCACAATGGCAATGCTAGCTAGGCCTCAACTGTCCTTACTAAACCATCCCAGCTGTCTTGATGTCCATGCAAAAAAACATGTTGATATTGCAATGTTCCAAGAAACACATCTGCTCCGTCAGGACGCACATAGAAAAGGTGAATCATTTGTACAAAACGGCTGCTTTTTCCATCAGCCCCAAACACAACTAAAAGTTTAAGCATAATAATGCATAAGAAACTCTAAAATCATCAACGTGACTAAAGAGAACGACCAAGAAGGTAGAATCACTTCCCTTTAAATGTATCAATAATGGGGGGGAGACTGGCTTTATTACGCTCCAGATTCATATGATACTACATGTATTTATTCTCTGAAACGCATATTGTTAGAATGAACTAAAACGTTCGTAATACTCACAAATGGATCCCATGCAAGCAAGTCCCTTGACGGTATTCCAAAATGAACAATAAATCTTTAGATTAGAAAGATTGGAAATGGGTCGGGGGGGGGAAGATGGAGTAATACCTTCAGACCATATGACAGACACATCTTCATCTCAGGCCATGCCAAAAGATGATGAGGGGGGGATATTATTTTGGATAGGACGAGGGGGAGGACGGGAGGACTGTAAGAAAAGAGACTGGAGGCAGGAAGGTCACAATCTTGTCTGGTACATTTTGATTGTTTAAATGCTCAAGTCCAGCAGGACACACGACAACATAGAAACAGTACGCAGTAAAGTGATTATGTTATTACAACACACACACACACACACACACGCACAGCTCCTGAAATACTAAGACAAAGAACTGAACTGACTATCCTCATCCTCTCTATATAAAACAACTGACATCTACACAGCTAAGACGCTCTATCGGGATGAGAGGTTTTCTGTCTTTAGTCCAACATATTGCTGCAATGGGACAATAGAGATGTGGTCGTAGAGTATGGACCTAAGGACACACGCTTGGTGTGTTGTGAAATCTGTTACAAATGTATTGTAATGTTTTTAAAATGGTATAACTCCCTTAATATTGCCGGACCCCAAGAAGAGAAGGCGGCAGCTAATTGGGATCCATAATAAATACAAAATACATACACTCCGATCTACACTTGTAATATCTCGTCTGTCCAGCAGCTGGCGGCAGAGGGCTTTATTATAAAACGATAACTGACCAAAAGCAACCACCAGGGATAAACCCACAACCACTTTCTAATAATTAAATAATTAAATCGTTCACCAATCGTTAAAGGGGTAATCTGCAGTTTAAAAAAACAAAAAACAAAGAGGCCACAATGCGATTGTTTTGGTAAAGAGAGGATGAGGCTTGAGAAATGCAAACACTCTCAAATTCATAGACAGAGCTGTGGATACAAAGAATGACAATCCATGATATCAAAATTATAGTTTTAACCATGTTTAGAGGCTATACAGTGTTTGTTAACAAACAATGGATTAATCAAGTTTATATTTTTGGGTTCTAATGGAGTTAGACAGTTGAACGATGCTCATTGGGCGTGTATAAATTATATTACTCTAGAATCATTGGGTACATATCATTTAAAATATTCCAATCCCCAAGATAATGTAGCAACTGCAAATTGCCCCCTTAATACATTGCTATAGTTTGGCCACAGGATGGTGGTACAAGACAGTTAATGATTATCTCCAACATCTGAATGACAGACAGGACGACAACATGTAGATGAGTCACTGTGTCTAGCAGGACGACAACAGGTAGCTGAGTCACTGTGTCTAGCAGGACGACAACAGGTAGCTGAGTCACTGTGTCTAGCAGGACGACAACAGGTAGCTGAGTCACTGTGTCTAGCAGGACTACAACAGGTAGCTGAGTCACTGTGTCTAGCAGGACGACAACAGGTAGCTGAGTCACTGTGTCTAGCAGGACGACAACAGGTAGCTGAGTCACTGTGTCTAGCAGGACGACAACAGGTAGCTGAGTCACTGTGTCTAGCAGGACTACAACAAGGAGCTGAGTCACTGTGTCTAGCAGAACTACAACAGGTAGCTGAGTCACTGTGTCGAGCAGGACGATAACAGGTAGCTGAGTCACTGTGTCTAGCAGGACGACAACAGGCAGCTGAGTCACTGTGTCTAGCAGGACTACAACAGGTAGCTGAGTCACTGTATCTAGCAGGACGACAACAGGTAGCTGAGTCACTGTGTCTAGCAGGACTACAACAGGTAGCTGAGTCACTGTGTCGAGCAGGACGACAACAGGTAGCTGAGTCACTGTGTCTAGCAGGACGACAACAGGTAGCTGAGTCACTGTGTCTAGCAGGACTACAACAGGTAGCTGAGTCACTGTGTCTAGCAGGACAGGTCTGGTTCCTGACAGGACTACAACAGGTAGCTGAGTCACTGTGTCTAGCAGGACTACAACAGGTAGCTGAGTCACTGTGTCTAGCAGGACAGGTCTGGTTCCTGACAGGACTACAACAGGTAGCTGACTCACTGTGTCGAGCAGGACGACAACAGGTAGCTGAGTCACTGTGTCTAGCAGGACGACAACAGGTAGCTGAGTCACTGTGTCTAGCAGGACTACAACAGGTAGCTGAGTCACTGTGTCTAGCAGGACTACAACAGGTAGCTGAGTCACTGTGTCTAGCATGACAACAACAGGTAGCTGAGTCACTGTGTCGAGCAGGACTACAACAGGTAGCTGAGTCACTGTGTCTAGCAGGACTACAACAGGTAGCTGAGTCACTGTGTCTAGCAGGACTACAACAGGCAGCTGAGTCACTGTGTCTAGCAGGACTACAACAGGCAGCTGAGTCACTGTGTCTAGCAGGACTACAACAGGCAGCTGAGTCACTGTGTCTAGCAGGACAGGTCTGGTTCCTGACAGGACTACAACAGGTAGCTGAGTCACTGTGTCTAGCAGGACTACAACAGGCAGCTGAGTCACTGTGTCTAGCAGGACTACAACAGGTAGCTGAGTCACTGTGTCTAGCAGGACTACAACAGGTAGCTGAGTCACTGTGTCTAGCAGGACGACAACAGGTAGCTGAGTCACTGTGTCTAGCAGGACGACAACAGGTAGCTGAGTCACTGTGTCTAGCAGGACTACAACAGGTAGCTGAGTCACTGTGTCTAGCAGGACAGGTCTGGTTCCTGACAGGACTACAACAGGTAGCTGAGTCACTGTGTCTAGCAGGACGACAACAGGTAGCTGAGTCACTGTGTCTAGCAGGACTACAACAGGTAGCTGAGTCACTGTGTCTAGCAGGACTACAACAGGTAGCTGAGTCACTGTGTCTAGCAGGACTACAACAGGTAGCTGAGTCACTGTGTCTAGCAGGACTACAACAGGTAGCTGAGTCACTGTGTCTAGCAGGACAGGCCTGGTTCCTTACAGGACTACAACAGGTAGCTGAGTCACTGTGTCTAGCAGGACTACAACAGGTAGCTGAGTCACTGTGTCTAGCAGGACAGGTCTGGTTCCTGACAAGACTACGACAGGGAGCTGAGTCACTGTGTCTAGCAGGACGACAACAGGTAGCTGAGTCACTGTGTCTAGCAGGACTACAACAGGTAGCTGAGTCACTGTGTCTAGCAGGACGACAACAGGTAGCTGAGTCACTGTGTCGAGCAGGACTACAACAGGTAGCTGAGTCACTGTGTCTAGCAGGACGACAACAGGTAGCTGAGTCACTGTGTCTAGCAGGACTACAACAGGTAGCTGAGTCACTGTGTCTAGCAGGACTACAACAGGTAGCTGAGTCACTGTGTCTAGCATGACAACAACAGGTAGCTGAGTCACTGTGTCTAGCAGGACAACAACAGGTAGCTGAGTCACTGTGTCGAGCAGGACGACAACAGGTAGCTGAGTCACTGTGTCGAGCAGGACGACAACAGGTAGCTGAGTCACTGTGTCTAGCAGGACGACAACAGGTTGCTGAGTCACTGTGTCTAGCAGGACTACAACAGGTAGCTGAGTCACTGTGTCTAGCAGGACGACAACAGGTAGCTGAGTCACTGTGTCTAGCAGGACTACAACAGGCAGCTGAGTCACTGTGTCTAGCAGGACTACAACAGGCAGCTGAGACACTGTGTCTAGCAGGACGACAACAGGTTGCTGAGTCACTGTGTCTAGCAGGACTACAACAGGCAGCTGAGTCACTGTGTCTAGCAGGACTACAACAGGCAGCTGAGTCACTGTGTCTAGCAGGACTACAACAGGCAGCTGAGTCACTGTGTCTAGCAGGACAGGTCTGGTTCCTGACAGGACTACAACAGGTAGCTGAGTCACTGTGTCTAGCAGGACTGGTCTGGTTCCTGACAGGACTACAACAGGGAGTTGAGTCACTGTGTCTAGCAGGACTACAACAGGTAGCTGAGTCACTGTGTCTAGCAGGACTACAACAGGTAGCTGAGTCACTGTGTCTAGCAGGACGACAACAGGTAGCTGAGTCACTGTGTCTAGCAGGACGACAACAGGTAGCTGAGTCACTGTGTCTAGCAGGACTACAACAGGTAGCTGAGTCACTGTGTCTAGCAGGACTACAACAGGTAGCTGAGTCACTGTGTCTAGCAGGACTACAACAGGTAGCTGAGTCACTGTGTCTAGCAGGACTACAACAGGTAGCTGAGTCACTGTGTCTAGCAGGACAGGTCTGGTTCCTGACAGGACTACAACAGGTAGCTGAGTCACTGTGTCTAGCAGGACTACAACAGGTAGCTGAGTCACTGTGTCTAGCATGACTACAATAGGTAGCTGTGTCACTGTATCTAGCAGGACTACAACAGGTAGCTGAGTCACTGTGTCTAGCAGGACTACAACAGGTAGCTGAGTCACTGTGTCGAGCAGGACGACAACAGGTAGCTGAGTCACTGTGTCTAGCAGGACGACAACAGGTAGCTGAGTCACTGTGTCTAGCAGGACTACAACAAGGAGCTGAGTCACTGTGTCTAGCAGGACTACAACAGGTAGCTGAGTCACTGTGTCGAGCAGGACGACAACAGGTAGCTGAGTCACTGTGTCTAGCAGGACGACAACAGGTAGCTGAGTCACTGTGTCTAGCAGGACTACAACAGGTAGCTGAGTCACTGTATCTAGCAGGACGACAACAGGTAGCTGAGTCACTGTGTCTAGCAGGACTACAACAGGTAGCTGAGTCACTGTGTCGAGCAGGACGACAACAGGTAGCTGAGTCACTGTGTCTAGCAGGACGACAACAGGTAGCTGAGTCACTGTGTCTAGCAGGACTACAACAGGTAGCTGAGTCACTGTGTCTAGCAGGACAGGTCTGGTTCCTGACAGGACTACAACAGGTAGCTGAGTCACTGTGTCTAGCAGGACTACAACAGGTAGCTGAGTCACTGTGTCTAGCAGGACAGGTCTGGTTCCTGACAGGACTACAACAGGTAGCTGACTCACTGTGTTGAGCAGGACGACAACAGGTAGCTGAGTCACTGTGTCTAGCAGGACGACAACAGGTAGCTGAGTCACTGTGTCTAGCAGGACTACAACAGGTAGCTGAGTCACTGTGTCTAGCAGGACTACAACAGGTAGCTGAGTCACTGTGTCTAGCATGACAACAACAGGTAGCTGAGTCACTGTGTCGAGCAGGACTACAACAGGTAGCTGAGTCACTGTGTCTAGCAGGACTACAACAGGTAGCTGAGTCACTGTGTCTAGCAGGACTACAACAGGCAGCTGAGTCACTGTGTCTAGCAGGACTACAACAGGCAGCTGAGTCACTGTGTCTAGCAGGACTACAACAGGCAGCTGAGTCACTGTGTCTAGCAGGACAGGTCTGGTTCCTGACAGGACTACAACAGGTAGCTGAGTCACTGTGTCTAGCAGGACTACAACAGGCAGCTGAGTCACTGTGTCTAGCAGGACTACAACAGGTAGCTGAGTCACTGTGTCTAGCAGGACTACAACAGGTAGCTGAGTCACTGTGTCTAGCAGGACGACAACAGGTAGCTGAGTCACTGTGTCTAGCAGGACGACAACAGGTAGCTGAGTCACTGTGTCTAGCAGGACTACAACAGGTAGCTGAGTCACTGTGTCTAGCAGGACAGGTCTGGTTCCTGACAGGACTACAACAGGTAGCTGAGTCACTGTGTCTAGCAGGACGACAACAGGTAGCTGAGTCACTGTGTCTAGCAGGACTACAACAGGTAGCTGAGTCACTGTGTCTAGCAGGACTACAACAGGTAGCTGAGTCACTGTGTCTAGCAGGACTACAACAGGTAGCTGAGTCACTGTGTCTAGCAGGACTACAACAGGTAGCTGAGTCACTGTGTCTAGCAGGACAGGTCTGGTTCCTTACAGGACTACAACAGGTAGCTGAGTCACTGTGTCTAGCAGGACTACAACAGGTAGCTGAGTCACTGTGTCTAGCAGGACAGGTCTGGTTCCTGACAAGACTACAACAGGGAGCTGAGTCACTGTGTCTAGCAGGACTACAACAGGTAGCTGAGTCACTGTGTCTAGCAGGACTACAACAGGTAGCTGAGTCACTGTGTCTAGCAGGACAGGTCTGGTTCCTGACAGGACTACAACAGGCAGCTGAGTCACTGTGTCTAGCAGGACGACAACAGGTAGCTGAGTCACTGTGTCTAGCAGGACTACAACAGGTAGCTGAGTCACTGTGTCTAGCAGGACGACAACAGGTAGCTGAGTCACTGTGTCGAGCAGGACTACAACAGGTAGCTGAGTCACTGTGTCTAGCAGGACGACAACAGGTTGCTGAGTCACTGTGTCTAGCAGGACTACAACAGGTAGCTGAGTCACTGTGTCTAGCAGGACGACAACAGGTAGCTGAGTCACTGTGTCTAGCAGGACTACAACAGGCAGCTGAGTCACTGTGTCTAGCAGGACTACAACAGGCAGCTGAGACACTGTGTCTAGCAGGACGACAACAGGTTGCTGAGTCACTGTGTCTAGCAGGACTACAACAGGCAGCTGAGTCACTGTGTCTAGCAGGACTACAACAGGCAGCTGAGTCACTGTGTCTAGCAGGACAGGTCTGGTTCCTGACAGGACTACAACAGGCAGCTGAGTCACTGTGTCTAGCAGGACTGGTCTGGTTCCTGACAGGACTACAACAGGGAGCTGAGTCACTGTGTCTAGCAGGACTACAACAGGTAGCTGAGTCACTGTGTCTAGCAGGACTACAACAGGTAGCTGAGTCACTGTGTCTAGCAGGACGACAACAGGTAGCTGAGTCACTGTGTCTAGCAGGACGACAACAGGTAGCTGAGTCACTGTGTCTATCAGGACTACAACAGGTAGCTGAGTCACTGTGTCTAGCAGGACTACAACAGGTAGCTGAGTCACTGTGTCTAGCAGGACTACAACAGGTAGCTGAGTCACTGTGTCTAGCAGGACTACAACAGGTAGCTGAGTCACTGTGTCTAGCAGGACAGGTCTGGTTCCTGACAGGACTACAACAGGTAGCTGAGTCACTGTGTCTAGCAGGACGACAACAGGTAGCTGAGTCACTGTGTCTAGCAGAACTACAACAGGTAGCTGAGTCACTGTGTCTAGCAGGACTACAACAGGTAGCTGAGTCACTGTGTCTAGCAGGACTACAACAGGCAGCTGAGTCACTGTGTCTAGCAGGACTACAACAGGTAGCTGAGTCACTGTGTCTAGCAGGACTACAACAGGTAGCTGAGTCACTGTGTCTAGCAGGACTACAACAGGTAGCTGAGTCACTGTGTCTAGCAGGACTACAACAGGTAGCTGAGTCACTGTGTCTAGCAGGACTACAACAGGTAGCTGAGTCACTGTGTCTAGCAGGACTACAACAGGTAGCTGAGTCACTGTGTCTAGCAGGACAGGTCTGGTTCCTGACAGGACTACAACAGGTAGCTGAGTCACTGTGTCTAGCATGACTACAACAGGTAGCTGAGTCACTGTGTCTAGCAGGACAGGTCTGGTTCCTGACAGGACTACTGAGTCACTGTGTCTAGCAGGACTACAACAGGCAGCTGAGTCACTGTGTCTAGCAGGACAGGTCTGGTTCCTGACAGGACTACAACAGGTAGCTGACTCACTGTGTCTAGCAGGACTACAACAGGTAGCTGACTCACTGTGTCTAGCAGGACTGGTCTGGTTCCTGACAGGACGACAACAGGTAGGTCTGAACTGACTTGCCTAGTTAAATAAAGGTAAATAATGTGTCTAGTCTGTGTACTTTGAGATGCAGAGAACAAGTCTTTAAGTCCTACAACTTTCAGTACTCTGACCTGTTCCTTATGGTTACACTGCCACCTAGTGTCCACTTCAAACTTCACATCTGACTTACTGACTTTCAATTTGAATGTGATGGATGCCACTGGGAATGTTCTCTGACACGCTGTGATTGTAAACATATCCTCTACTTCCTCGTTGTTTTGTTCAGTTGATGTGATGTGTCCAAGTTTTGTCTGTATTTGTTGTGTATCACTTGTTTTCTTTGGTGAAGAAAAAAAATAATCTGTGGAATGGCATGTCTCCTTAAACCTGAGCCAGATCAACCGTTACCATCTCTGTCATCCCTGTCATCCCTGTCCTCCCTGTCCTCCCTGTCTTCCATGTCTTCTCTGTCATCCCTGTCATCCCTGTCCTCCCTGTCCTCCCTGTCATCCCTGTCATCCATGTAATCTCTGTCATACCTGTCATCCCTGTCCCCCCTGTCCTCCCTGTCCTCCCTGTCTGTACTGGACATTGTTAAAAACAACACAAGGACACCTGGGGCATGCTGGCATCCTGGCTGGCGTGGTGCTCTCGGTGGAGCAGCAGGAGGCTATACGGCAGGCAACAGTTGAACAGCGCACCAACCCCAAATGGAACAGCATGAGGAGAGGGAGGTTTGACGGCAGGCAATTTTGGAGCATTGGTTAGGGCCGAGCGCGTTACTCCGTTGCTGCTATAAAATAAAAAGGGTCTTCAGATCAAAGTGGTTAGATGGGGTGTTTTCTGTAAATTGGAGCACAGATAGCGAAGAGGATCAAGGCATTCGACATGGCTACGGAGATGGATGTGCAGGACTCAGGGGTCTTGGGTGTCTCACCGGATGGTGTGGTGGACACCATATGGTGCAACGGACCTTAACCATTGAGAAAGCAGTGTAATCAAAGGATTTCTATATCCAAGAGGAGGGAAGGTTTCACTGCCTCCGTGAAGACCCTACTTACTGGCACCAGGTCGAAGGTCAGCTCAACAACACCGGAAGAAGACAATTTCTTCTTTGTTGTGTGGACCACCAAAGCCTCCATCCCCAACCCCATTCATCATGACGACCTCTGGCAGACATATTGTTGGACAACAGGAGTTTTTCAAGGACCACGTGTTCCCGAAGTCGGCACTGCAACAGTGAACCTGTGTAAATACATTTTTATTGCACAAAAAAAAATCTGTTTTGTTCTTACCTTTGAGGTTTTATTCCAATCAGTATTTTTAGGGGGGGTGGGGTGGGGTGGGGGGGGCTGCTGAAAGCAGCCAACTAAAGTAATGTAGTTAATGTAAGTTCAATAAGAAAGGCTGGTCTGAGTTAATCTCCTCTCAGTTTCATTCAGTAGTACAACACAACGCACATTGTAGGCAGAGTGGGATTTTATATCTGTGATGTATAAATTTTTTTATTTTTTTATTCACTTCATTGTGTGGAGCTGCTTTCTCTGGGAAATGCAGGGACGCCTTTTATTTCCCAACAGAAAAAATGGCAGCTGCCTGAGCATTTGCAATAATGCAATGAGTAAAGCAGCTACATGTTTTCCATTTAGCCTCCGGTGCACCAGAATGGAGGATTGGCAGCCCCAACCCTGCAACAGGAGCAGCACCAAGACCTCCTGTGCCCCAGAATGGAGCATTGGCAGCCCCTACCCTGCAACAGGAGACACACCAAGACCTCCTGTGCCCCAGAATGGAGCATTGGCAGCCCCAACCCTGCAACAGGAGCCACACCAAGACCTCATGTGCCCCAGAATGGAGCATTGGCAGCCCCAACCCTGCAACAGGAGCCACACCATGACCTCCTGTGCCCCAGAATGGAGCATTGGCAGCCCCAACCCTGCAACAGGAGCCACACCAAGTCCTCCTGTGCCCCAGAATGGAACATTGGCAGCCCCAACCCTGCAACAGGAGCCACACCATGACCTCCTGTGCCCCAGAATGGAGCATTGGCAGCCCCAACCCTGCAACAGGAGCCACACCAAGTCCTCCTGTGCCCCAGAATGGAGCATTGGCAGCCCCAACCCTGCAACAGGAGCCACACCAGGACCTCCTGTGCCCCAGAATGGAGCATTGGCAGCCCCAACCCTGCAACAGGAGCCACACCAAGACCTCCTGTGCCCCAGAATGGAGCATTGGCAGCCCCAACCCTGCAACAGGAGCCACACCAAGACCTCCTGTGCACCAGAATGGAGCATTGGCAGCCCCAACCCTGCAACAGGAGCCACACCAAGACCTCCTGTGCCCCAGAATGGAGCATTGGCAGCCCCAACCCTGCAACAGGAGCCACACCAAGACCTCCTGTGCAACAGAATGGAGCATTGGCAGCCCCAACCCTGCAACAGGAGCCACACCAAGACCTACTGTGCACCAGAATGGCGCATTGGCAGCCCCAACCCTGCAACAGGAGCCACACCAAGACCTCCTGTGCACCAGAATGGAGCATTGGCAGCTCCAACCCTGCAACAGGAGCCACACCAAGACCTCCTGTGCAACAGAATGGAGCATTGGCAGCACCAACCCTGCAACAGGAGCCACACCAAGAACAACTGTGCACCAGAATGGCGCATTGGCAGCCCCAACCCTTCAACAGGAGCCACACCAAGACCTCCTGTGCAACAGAATGGAGCATTGGCAGCCCCAACCCTGCAACAGGAGCCACACCAAGACCTACTGTGCACCAGAATGGCGCATTGGCAGCCCCAACCCTGCAACAGGAGCCACACCAAGACCTCCTGTGCACCAGAATGGCGCATTGGCAGCCCCAACCCTGCAACAGGAGCAGCACCAAGACCTCCTGTGCCCCAGAATGGAGCATTGGCAGCCCCAACCCTGCAACAGGAGCCACACCAAGACCTACTGTGCACCAGAATGGCGCATTGGCAGCCCCAACCCTGCAACAGGAGCAAAACCAAGACCTACAGTGCACCAGAGTGGCGCATTGGCAGCCCCAACCCTGCAACAGGAGCCACACCAAGACCTCCTGTGCACCAGAATGGTGCATTAGCAGCCCCAACCCTGAAACAGGAGCCACACCAAGACCTCCTGTGCCCCAGAATGGAGCATTGGCAGCCCCAACCCTGCAACAGGAGCCACACCAAGACCTCCTGTGCACCAGAATGGAGCATTGGCAGCCCCAACCCTGCAACAGGAGCCACACCAAGACCTCCTGTGCACCAGAATGGTGCATTGGCAGCCCCAACCCTGCAACAGGAGCCACACCAAGACCTCCTGTGCCCCAGAATGGAGCATTGGCAGCCCCAACCCTGCAACAGGAGCCACACCAAGACCTACTGTGCACCAGAATGGCACATTGGCAGCCCCAACCCTGCAACAGGAGCCACACCAAGACATCTTGTGCACCAGAATGGAGCATTGGCAGCCCCAACCCTGCAACAGGAGCCACACCACGACCTCCTGTGCACCAGAATGGCGCATTGGCAGCCCCAACCCTGCAACAGGAGCAAAACCAAGACCTACAGTGCACCAGAGTGGCGCATTGGCAGCCCCAACCCTGCAACAGGAGCCACACCAAGACCTCCTGTGCACCAGAATGGAGCATTGGCAGCCCCAACCCTGCAACAGGAGCCACACCAAGACCTCCTGTGCCCCAGAATGGAGGATTGGCAGCCCCAACCCTGCAACAGGAGCAGCACCAAGACCTTCTGTGCACCAGAATGGAGCATTGGCAGCCCCAACACTGTAACAGGAGCAACACCTAGACCTCCTGTGCCCCAGAATGGAGCATTGGCAGCCCCAACCCTGCAACAGGAGCCACACCAAGACCTCCTGTGCCCCAGAATGGAGCATTGGCAGCCCCAACCCTGCAACAGGAGCCACACCAAGACCTCCTGTGCACCAGAATGCAGCATTGGCAGCCCCAACCCTTCAACAGGAGCCACACCAAGACCTCCTGTGCCCCAGAATGGAGCATTGGCAGCCCCAACCCTGCAACAGGAGCCACACCAAGACCTCCTGTGCACCAGAATGGAGCATTGGCAGCCCCAACCCTGCAACAGGAGCCACACCAAGACATCCTGTGCCCCAGAATGGAGCATTGGCAGCCCCAACCCTGCAACAGGAGCCACACCAAGACCTCCTGTGCCCCAGAATGGAGCATTGGCAGCCCCAACCCTGCAACAGGAGCCACACCAAGACCTCCTGTGCACCAGAATGGTGCATTGGCAGCCCCAATCCTGCAACAGGAGCCACACCAAGACCTCCTGTGCCCCAGAATGGAGCATTGGCAGCCCCAACCCTGCAACAGGAGCCACACCAAGACCTACTGTGCCCCAGAATGGCGCATTGGCAGCCCCAACCCTGCAACAGGAGCAACACCAAGACCTCCTGTGCACCAGAATGGAGCATTGGCAGCCCCAACCCAGCAAAAGGAGCAAAACCAAGACCAACAGTGCACCAGAGTGGCACATTGGCAGCCCGAACCCTGCAACAGGAGCCACACCAAAACCTACTGTGCCCCAGAATGGAGCATTGGCAGCCCAACCCTGCAACAGGAGCCACACCAAGACCTACTGTGCAACAGAATGGCGCATTGGCAGCCCCAACCCTGCAACAGGAGCCACACCAAGACCTCCTGTGCCCCAGAATGGAGCATTGGCAGCCCCAACCCTGCAACAGGAGCCACACCAAGACCTACTGTGCCCCAGAATGGCGCATTGGCAGCCCCAACCCTGCAACAGGAGCAACACCAAGACCTCCTGTGCACCAGAATGGAGCATTGGCAGCCCCAACCCTGCAACAGGAGACACACCAAGACCTCCTGTGCCCCAGAATGGAGGATTGGCAGCCCCAACCCTGCAACAGGAGCAGCACCAAGACCTTCTGTGCACCAGAATGGAGCATTGGCAGCCCCAACACTGTAACAGGAGCAACACCTAGACCTCCTGTGCCCCAGAATGGAGCATTGGCAGCCCCAACCCTGCAACAGGAGCCACACCAAGACCTCCTGTGCCCCAGAATGGAGCATTGGCAGCCCCAACCCTGCAACAGGAGCCACACCAAGACCTCCTGTGCCCCAGAATGGAGCATTGGCAGCCCCAACCCTGCAACAGGAACAACACCAAGACCTCCTGTGCCCCAGAATGGAGCATTGGCAGCCCCAACCCTGCAACAGGAGCCACACCAAGACCTCCTGTGCACCAGAATGGTGCATTGGCAGCCCCAACCCTGCAACAGGAGCCACACCAAGACCTACTGTGCACCAGAATGGCACATTGGCAGCCCCAACCCTGCAACAGGAGCCACACCAAGACCTCCTGTGCACCAGAATGGAGCATTGGCAGCCCCAACCCTGCAACAGGAGCCACACCACGACCTCCTGTGCACCAGAATGGCGCATTGGCAGCCCCAACCCTGCAACAGGAGCCACACCAAGACCTCCTGTGCACCAGAATGGCGCATTGGCAGCCCCAACCCTGCAACAGGAGCAACACCAAGACCTACAGTGCACCAGATTGGCGCATTGGCAGCCCCAACCCTGCAACAGGAGCCACACCAAAACCTCCTGTGCCCCAGAATGGAGCATTGGCAGCCCCAACCCTGCAACAGGAGCCACACCAAGACCTACTGTGCACCAGAATGGCGCATTGGCAGCCCCAACCCTGCAACAGGAGCCACACCACGACCTCCTGTGCACCAGAATGGCGCATTGGCAGCCCCAACCCTGCAACAGGAGCCACACCAAGACCTCCTGTGCACCAGAATGGCGCATTGGCAGCCCCAACCCTGCAACAGGAGCAACACCAAGACCTACAGTGCACCAGAGTGGCGCATTGGCAGCCCCAACCCTGCAACAGGAGCCACACCAAAACCTCCTGTGCCCCAGAATGGAGCATTGGCAGCCCAACCCTGCAACAGGAGCCACACCAAGACCTACTGTGCACCAGAATGGCGCATTGGCAGCCCCAACCCTGCAACAGGAGCCACACCAAGACCTCCTGTGCCCCAGAATGGAGCATTGGCAGCCCCAACCCTGCAACAGGAGCCACACCAAGACCTACTGTGCCCCAGAATGGCGCATTGGCAGCCCCAACCCTGCAACAGGAGCAACACCAAGACCTCCTGTGCACCAGAATGGAGCATTGGCAGCCACTTCGGTCCCCAGCAGCAGCTCCATTTTTGGGGGGGCGGGAGCTTCATCCTGGTGGACTGAGCTCTGCCAACACCTCTCTCCCAGTTCTCTCCGCAGTGTATCCAGCTACATGAGGGAGGTGTGTCAAATTTTCAGTCTGCTCTCGTATGGTGGGCCAGGGACCTTGGCAAAGTCTCAGTTCACTCAACAAACAACTGCAGATGATCCTATGCCTGTTAGCTCCCATGGGAATGATCTTAATACCTCTGACTTTAAATCAGGAGCCTGCTGAAGAGTCTGATCTCTCTGTCAAAATGCTTTGTAGTTGAGACGGGTTCTGAGCAGAAATTAAAAACAAATCGTTGCTGTATAGCCTCAAAACATTGTTTAAACTACGATGTTGATATCATGGACGGTCAGTCGTTGCATCCATAGCTCTGTCTACGAATTTGAGAGTGTTTCTCCAGCTCCATCCTTCAAGCTTTTTACAGAAATGGGCAGGGAAAACGATTTGCTATTGTTTTATCTGCTGAGTGCCACTTTAAAGGCCCTGTGCGGTCAAAAACGTGGTTTTCCTGTGTTTTATATATATTTCCACACAGGCTGCATGGATCCCTTAACTCTGGACAGGATGGAGCCGAACTGTGGAAGAACAGAAACTGACTGATACACACATTACAATGACAAATCAATGACCAGAATGGCAACCAGCTCCAGCTACTCAGCATCACTCTGACTATTTGTGCTGGTTGGCTTCTGTCTCAGCTGAAGGGAGGACATTGTGTTTTAAAGTATTTTCTTTCTGTCCTGAAGTAGGTCTACCTGCTTAACACACACAGACTTTCATATAGGTAAAGCAAAGGCATGCTATGACTTATTCTACCTTCATATATTGGGCTGCCTTTATCACAATAGTTTCACAGTTTAAAACATTTTTTTATTTCAAAGCCCTCTAGTTACTGTATGCTACATTGATCCGAAGACCACACATGGAATGTGAAAGGTTCCTAATGTTAGTTTTAGGTCTCCCTGAAGTCCGTAGATTTACATTCTATTAGTCACCCTAGAACAGAATCAACAAGCCCACCGGAGATTCAACTCCTCGGTCGTATTCATTAGACATATTGTAGAAAAACATGCAATGGGAGGTTACACTAGTGTTTGTTGGACGAGTTCAGAAATTGGTACACAAGAATGATTAATATCGGCTTTTTAGGATTGAGTGAAATAAGGGGATAAAATACAGTGCCTTCAGGAAAGTATTCAGAACGTTTGACTTTGTTCAACGTTTTATTACGTTACAGCCTTATCCTCAGTAATCTATTGTCCGTAGAGCTCCGAGACAGGATTCTGTCAAGGTACAGATCTGGCGAAAGGTACCAAAAAAATGTGTGCATCATTGAAGGTCCCCATGAACAGTGGCCTCCATCATTCTTAAATGGAAGAAGTTTGGAACCACCAAGACTCTTCCTAGAGCTGGCCGCCCGGCCAAACTGAGCAATCAGGGGAGAAGGGCTTCGGTCTCTCTGACAGAGCTCCAGAGATCATCTGTGGAGCTGGGACAGCCTTCCAGAAGGACAACAATCTCTACAGCACTCACCAATCAGGCCCATACTCAAATACCACATATCTACTCTACACACCCCATGGTAGGCTACAGTAGTAAACACCCCCCACCCCCAAACCAATTTTGTGATCTTCCTGTTCCATTTGTTGATTATATAAAACACTCAAATTAACATAAATGTGACCTCTTGTCATCTGATCCACGCTGCATTAGATCTGAATGTATGAAAGTCCCATTAGCTTCAGATCTGCCAGGATGTGAGCAGAATGAAAAAGAGTGAATGACTGGGGGGAAAAGTACATTCTATAAATTACTTTCACAATGACAAAGAACAAACGTTTGAAATAAACTTTCATACTGCTAAACAAACAGAGAAATTACATGAATATCGGTGGACAATTTGTACAAAACAAACAGAGAAATTACATGAATATCGGTGGACAATTTGTACAAAACAAACATAGATGATGGAACATATTCCCTTTTGCTTACGTGATGAACCACTAAGGGGATATAAATATTCCCCATCTAGCCAGGACTCTCCAACAGATAGATAGATCCCAGTAGTTCGCTGCCCACCTATCAGTAGCCAAACAGTACTGAAAGTACATTAAATTTTCACTTGTTCCAATGCAAACTGTCAATAACAAGTTTAAGACTCTGCGAGCTGCCAGCTATTATCTAATCAACATTATCCCACCCCTGGTGAGCCACTATTGGCTATATTGGCTATACTATAAAAAGCCAAATTGAACACAATATTTGCTAATTAATTTCCAGCAATATTGCCCCTGTCTATCACTCTGTGTGTGGCCAGTTGATGTGATAATCGTCTTGTGGGTTGACAGAAGTTATTTCACCAACACGTTCTCAATTAAATGTTAACTGCAACGTAGAATTACCTGTCCCCCCCCCCCCATCAATCTACACACAATACCCCACAATGACAAAGCAAAACAGGTTTTTAGAAATAATAATAAATAAACTTAAATATTACATGAACATAAGTATACTTTTTTATTTATTTTTTATTGCACCTTTATTTAACCAGGTAGGCTAGTTGAGAACAAGTTCTCATTTGCAACTGCGACCTGGCCAAGATAAAGCTTAGCAGTGTGAGCAGACAACACAGAGTTACACATGGAGTAAACAATTAACAAGTCAATAACACAGTAGAAAAAAGGCGAGTCTATATACATTGTGTGCAAAAGGCATGAGGAGGTAGGCGAATAATTACAACCTTGCAGATTAGCACTGGAGTGATAAATGATCAGATGGTCATGTACAGGTAGAGATACTGGTGTGCAAAAGAGCAGAAAAGTAAATAAATAAAAAGAGTGTGGGGATGAGGTAGGTGAAAATACAGACCCTTTACTCAGTACTTTGTTGAAGCACCTTTGGCAGCAATTACAGTCTTCTTGGGTTTGACGCTACAAGCTTGGCACACCTGTATTTGGGGAGTTTCTCCCATTCTTCTCTGCAGATCCTCTCAAGCTCTGTCAGGTTAGATGGGGAGTGTTGCTGCACAGCTACAGTGGGGCAAAAAAAGTATTTAGTCAGCCACCAATTGTGCAAGTTCTCCCACTTAAAAAGATGAGAGGCCTGTAATTTTCATCATAGGTACACTTCAACTATGACAGACAAAATGAGGAAAACAAATCCGGAAAATCACATTGTAGGATTTTTAATGAATTAATTTGCAAATTATGGTGGAAAATAACACCATTGGTGGCAGACTAAATACTTATTTGCTCCACTGTATTTTCAGGTCTCTCCAGCGATGTTCGATTGGGTTCAGGTCCAGGGTCTGGCTGGGCCACTCAAGGACTTTCAGAGACTTGTCCCGAAGCCACTCTTGTGTTGTCTTGTCTGTGTGCTTAGGGTCGTTGTCCTGTTGGATGGTGAACCTTCTCCCAGGTCTGAGGTCCTGAGCCGGTACCGGAACCCCCTGCATATAGCCTCCACATTGACTCTGTACCGGAACCCCCTGTATATAGTCTCTACATTGACTCTGTACCAGTACCCCCTGTATATAGCCTCCACATTGACTCTGTACCAGTACCCCCTGTATATAGCCTCCACATTGACTCTGTACCAGTACCCCCTGTATATAGCCTCCACATTGACTCTGTACCAGTACCCCCTGTATATAGCCTCCACATTGACTCTGTACCAGTACCCCCTGTATATAGCCTCCACATTGACTCTGTACCGGTACCCCCTGTATATAGCCTCCACATTGACTCTGTACCGGTACCCCTGTATATAGCCTCCACATTGACTCTGTACCAGTACCCCCTGTATATAGCCTCCACATTGACTCTGTACCGGTACCCCCTGTATATAGCCTCTACATTGACTCTGTACCAGTACCCCCTGTATATAGCCTCCACATTGACTCTGTACCGGTACCCCCTGTATATAGCCTCCACATTGACTCTGTACCAGTACCCCCTGTATATAGCCTCCACATTGACTCTACCGGTACCCCCTGTATATAGTCTCTACATTGACTCTGTACCAGTACCCCCTGTATATAGCCTCCACATTGACTCTGTACCGGTACCCCCTGTATATAGCCTCCACATTGACTCTGTACCAGTACCCCCTGTATATAGCCTCCACATTGACTCTGTACCGGTACCCCCTGTATATAGCCTCCACATTGACTCTACCGGTACCCCCTGTATATAGTCTCTACATTGACTCTGTACCGGTACCCCCTGTATATAGCCTCCACATTGACTCTGTACTGTAATACCCTGTATATAGCCTCTACATTGACTCTACCTGTACCCCGTGTATATAGCCTCCACATTGACTCTGTACTGTAATACCCTGTATATAGCCTCTACATTGACTCTACCGGTACCCCCTGTATATAGCCTCCACATTGACTCTACCGGTACCCCCTGTATATAGCCTCCACATTGACTCTACCGGTACCCCCTGTATATAGCCTCCACATTGACTCTACCGGTACCCCCTGTATATAGCCTCTACATTGACTCTACCGGTACCCCCTGTATATAGCCTCTACATTGACTCTACCGGTACCCCCTGTATATAGCCTCTACATTGACTCTGTACCGGAACCCCCTGTATATAGTCTCCACATTGACTCTGTACCGGTACCCCTTGTATATAGTCTCCACATTGACTCTGTACCGGTACCCCCTGTATATAGCCTCCACAATGACTCTACCGGTACCCCCTGTATATAGTCTCCACAATGACTCTACCGGTACCCCCTGTATATAGTCTCCACATTGACTCTACCGGTACCCCCTGTATATAGCCTCCACATTGACTCTACCGGTACCCCCTGTATATAGCCTCTACATTGACTCTACCGGTACCCCCTGTATATAGCCTCCACATTGACTCTACCGGTACCCCCTGTATATAGCCTCCACATTGACTCTACCGGTACCCCCTGTATATAGCCTCTACATTGACTCTGTACTGGTACCCCCTGTATATAGCCTCCACATTGACTCTGTACCAGTACCCCCTGTATGTAGCCTCCACATTGACTCTGTACCGGAACCCCCTGTATATAGCCTCTACATTGACTCTACCGGTACCCCCTGTATATAGCCTCCACATTGACTCTGTACCGGAACCCCTGTATATAGCCTCCACATTGACTCTGTACCGGTACCCCCTGTATATAGCCTCCACATTGACTCTGTACCGGTACCCCCTGTATGTAGCCTCCACATTGACTCAGTACCGGTACCCCCTGTATATAGCCTCCACATTGACTCTGTACCGGTACCCCCTGTATATAGCCTCCACATTGACTCTGTACCGGAACCCCCTGTATATAGCCTCCACATTGACTCTGTACCGGTACCCCCTGTATATAGCCTCCACATTGACTCTGTACCGGTACCCCCTGTATGTAGCCTCCACATTGACTCAGTACCGGTACCCCCTGTATATAGCCTCCACATTGACTCTGTACCGGTACCCCCTGTATGTAGCCTCCACATTAAAGTGAGCAGAAAGTCAACAAAATTGTTGAACTCTTTTTATTTATTTAAATATTTGTATATATATTGACGTAGCCAGGGAGTGAAGCGTTGCCAGGGAGTGAAGCGTTGCCAGGGAGTGAAGCGTTGCCAGGGAGTGAAGCGTTGCCAGGGAGTGAAGCGTTGCCAGGGAGTGAAGCGTTGCCAGGGAGTGAAGCAGTGACAGGACTCTGATACAGCTCACTTCACTACCAGAGATTACCCGGTAACACATCTGCCAAGGTACTAATTCAGGAAATACACTGAAATTCAAATGTTCTTCAATGCTTTTCAGTTGGGAAAATGTGGAATTGGAATTTGGTTTACTTCCTGAATTGAAATAACAACTGATTTTATTGATTCAATAAGACCTCTGAAGTGTTGTGTTTGTGTTGAGTCAATTACACCACGTCAAGCTTACCTTAGATATCTATTATATATACAGTGGGGCAAAAAAGTATTTAGTCAGCCACCAATTGTGCAAGTTCTCCCACTTAAAAAGATGAGAGAGGCCTGTAATTTTCATCATAGGAACACTTCAACTATGACAGAAAATCACATTGTAGGATTTTTAATGAATTTATTTGCAAATTATGGTGGAAAATAAGTATTTGGTCAATAACAAAAGTTTATCTCAATACTTTGTTATATACCCTTTGTTGGCAATGACAGGGGTCAAATGTTTTCTGTAAGTCTTCACAAGGTTTTCACACACTGTTGCTGGTATTTTGGCCCATTCCTCCATGCAGATCTCCTCTAGAGCAGTGATGTTTTGGGGCTGTTGATGGGCAACACGGACTTTCAGCTCCCTCCAAAGATTTTCTATGGGGTTGAGACATTTCTTAAATGTAAGCAAACGGAACGAAACTAAGATAAACATAACAACTCCAGACCATTATCCCTCCTCCACCAAACTTTACAGTTGGCACTATGCATTTGGGCAGGTAGCATTCTCCTGGCATCCTCCAAACCCCGATTTGTCTGTCTGACTGCCAGATGGTGAAGCGTGACGCATCACTCCAGAGAACATGTTTCCACTGCTCCATAGTCCAAAGGCGGTGAGCTTTACACCACTCCAGCCGACGTTTGGCATTGCGCATGGCTGCATCATAGTTTGTCCTCCTTAGGCAGTTAGTTAGTCTTGCTACATCATAGTTTGTTCTCCTTAGGCAGTTAGCCTAGCGGCATCATAGTGTTAAAGTGGCTAGTGATACATGTATTACATAAGGATGCAGTCGATGATATAGAGTACAGTATATACGTATGCATATGAGATGAATAATGTAGGGTAAGTAACATTATATAAGGTAGCATTGTTTAAAGTGGCTAGTGATATATTTACATCATTTCTCATCAATTCCCATTATTAAAGTGGCTGGAGTTGAGTCAGTGTCAGTGTGTAGGCAGCAGCCACTCAATGTTAGTGGTGGCTGTTTAACAGTCTGATGGCCTTGAGATAGAAGCTGTTTTTCAGTCTCTCGGTCCCAGCTTTGATGCACCTGTACTGACCTCGCCTTCTGGATGATAGCGGGGTGAACAGGCAGTGGCTCGGGTGGTAGATGTCCTTGATGATCTTTATGGCCTTCCTGTAACATCGGGTGGTGTAGGTGTCCTGGAGGGCAGGTAGTTTGCCCCGATGATGCGTTGTGCAGACCTCACTACCCTCTGGAGAGCCTTACGGTTGAGGGCGGAGCAGTTGCCGTACCAGGCGGTGATACAGCCCGCCAGGATGCTCTCGATTGTGCATCTGTAGAAGTTTGTGAGTGCTTTTGGTGACAAGCCGAATTTCTTCAGCCTCCTGAGGTTGAAGAGGCGCTGCTGCGCCTTCTTCACGATGCTGTCTGTGTGAGTGGACCAATTCAGTTTGTCTGTGATGTGTATGCCGAGGAACTTAAAACTTGCTACTCTCTCCACTACTGTTCCATCGATGTGGATAGGGGGGTGTTCCCTCTGCTGTTTCCTGAAGTCCACAATCATCTCCTTAGTTTTGTTGACGTTGAGTGTGTCAGGTCTACACATGTTGTATCCGATGCATGCCATTTGATTTCCTGCCAAACTGGTCATCTTTGAACTCTATTCTATGACCTTTGTTGTGTCTTATTTTTATTTATTCATTATTATAATTCAATATTTTTCCTAAGCCAACATATTTGTGGGTTACATCTTTTGTCCAATGGAAAATAATTGCAATAAAGGCAGATAACCAGATAAGATTACCCGGAAACACATCTGCCAAGGTACATTTGAGCAAGGCACCTTAACCCTAATTGTTCCTGTAAATCGCTCTGGATAAGAGTGTCTGCAAAATGACTAAAATGTCAATGTCAACGCTGTTTGTTCATATTATAATTCACTCAATTTCAGGTGCAGCAGCCTGTACCAGCACACACAATGACGTGAACGTGCATTCTAATAGTGTAAAAAGCCCTTACTTGAAACTAAAAGGTTGTATTCTATACCCATTTGGAGAGAAACAAGTACTTCGATTTGTTTGATAAAAGAAATATAAATATCAACTTCTGTCCATAGCTGTACCCCTTTCAAGCCAAGACCAAATTGCATGGCGAAAGAATTAGGAATATGACATCACTTCCGCCGGTACTTCCTGGAGCCACAACCCTCAGACGTCGACTTCAAAACGCTTCCGTAAAAAAATCCACTCCGGTGCGTACTGCTACGTTTTCAGTGGACTAGCTAGTATACGACGTTTTTGGAAATATTTTTCAACATTTATCTAAATAGAATGAAGGCCAAGGGATTTGCAGGTACCCATCACCTGTAAAGGTAAAGCGTTAGTTAGCAGGTTACGGACAACTGACCTAGTTCTTTTACTCGCCATTTCGATAAGAGTTACGACCCGAAATTATTTTAATAGCAAGTTAGGAGGGCAGTTTTGCCATCCCTAATTATTTTTCATAACCTTAACCAAATTGTCCGAACCTGCTACATTGATTCTCATAACCCGTTGCGTAATACTTTGTACTAATTTGCTACGAAAAAGTAACTTCCGGTCGTAACTGTATCGAAGTGGCGGGAAGAGTGTTTCTCATGGTTAGATAGCTACATCTCCAAATACGATGTAGGCTTTTGGCTAGGTAATTTATATAGTGGAAATTACATTATCTGTCTAGTTCATGTGGAGAGGAATGTCATCAGGGTGTTTTTGATTACTTTGTCTTTGTAGAGACATTGGTGCAAAATGGATGTTGACGTTAAACTAGAGGAAGATGAGAGGGAGATATCCCATAGAGTCATTTGGTCTGATTCGATTAATGCCTGGATAGATGACCCAAATTCAACATTGTCAGAAAACACAGAAACAGGTTACCATGTGGGTTTACTGAAAGAGCATTCACATGTACCTCCCATCAGTCCCCAAACAACAAGCCACGGGCAGATTTTACGTCTTTTTCCTGAAATGACCGGAGCAAGTGATGGGGAGAACAGGGCTGTCAAAGTGCTTTATTTCTGTAAAGATGAAGATCCCATCGGCACATCTGAAGGGAATTCAATCAAAGAGCAGTCATGGCATTTAGCACCGTCCAGTGATATTCTGACAGGACATGCATCCACTTTCAGTGGTTATTTTGAAGCTCAAATCAACCCAACTTCACAGGTTTCTAGCCAAACACAGACCAATAATAAATTGCCCTCTGACAATGTTAATATCCCAAGCCCTAGTACTGCCATTCATTCTGTGGTAACCTCACCTGCTACAGAAAACGACTGTAATTTAGCTGTTTCTACTAGGCCTATTCTTCCAGATTATTGTGAGCCATTGAACTTTCCCTCTGATGAAGAGGAAGACTACAATGCCAATTTAAGTCGAAGACGACAATGCCGGAAAACGTTAGAGGATAAATGGGTACGTCAGTGTCGTGTCAGTTACACAAGACCCAACCTAAGAAAGTTTGGGAGATATTGGAAAGATCCATACGTCAAATGCAAGGAGATCGGTGTAGATTTCAGTGTTGGATCTGGAGCTAAACAGAAACTGAATTTGCATTTACTGACAGTTGGTGTAATGTTTGAGGTGTCAGAATATGCTAGAAACATTAATAGATCTCGCCCTCGTGTTATCTTTGATATTCTAGATTACAACTTTGTTCTTGGTGTACAAAAAGAACAACAATATGACTTTTCAAACAGGGTAGAAAAGAAATTAAAAGAAATGCTGAAGATGTATTCTAAGAGAACACCTGAGTGGTTAACAGAAGTCTTTGACCTTCCTGATCCAAAGACAGTTACAGTTTTGGAATACTCCCTTAAAGGGGCACAGTTCTATTTGCAAAACAGCTTGTCAAATCCTACACCTTTTGACGTTTGCATAAAGGAGGAGCCTGTTGTGGGCCTGATCTCTCCTCTGCATGTGAAGACTGAGAGCTTCTCCACTGAGACAGATGTGACACGGTGTGCTGATGAGACGGCAAACCTTGGCCCTGAAAATGGACGTAATGATACCTGCACAAAGTATGAGCCTTATATGGGCATCGTCCTTCCTCAACATGTCCAGACGGAAACCTTCCCAACTCGGACAGATATAACAATGGATCAATCCTTCATGATGCCCACTGTAGAAGAAGCATTTAGGGAACTCTACCCAATCTGTAAGGGAAAAGGACTTGACCTTGTTGTGAAATCAAAATATGGGAAAAATAAGAAACTTGACTTGCATCTATTGACCAGAGATGTAATGATTGAATTGGCTGATTTTGCCTCACAAGTGTGTGGAAGTCAGAAGCAGGTTGTGTGTGAGGTTCTCGAGCATAATTTTGATTTGGATTTAAAAAGTGGGAAAACTGAGCTGGCCAAATATATTATGGGAAGGTTAAGAGCAGTTTTACAGCGCAAGACAGGTACAAACGGTAAATGGAGATTGGGACTTGAAAATGAAGCTTTCTTATTAAAGAAGTCACGCAAACGAAAGAACCCTGCGGAGATGTCCACTAACCAGAAGGTCACTACAGCATCACTTGAGCCGAAATACCAAATGAAAGAAGTATCAAAAAGGAGGAGATTGAATTTAATGAGGAAGAAGAAAGATATGGACATGTTAGTAACCAAGGAGACCGAGGGAGGCCATTTTTTTGAAGTTGTACAAATAGAACCTCGTCTTGTCAAAATAGAGAGAATCTCTGATGAGACTGACCTTGCACTTTGTACTGACGAAACAAAGCAAATTGTCGTTACCAACTTGGACCAATCAAATGTGACGTCTCACACCAAAAATGTGGTGAAAGCCAAAGCGTGCTACCCACTCTGTGAGGAAATAGGTCTGGACCTTGATGTCACATCCAAACCATCTAAACAGAAACTGGAATTGAATTTACTGACAAACGGTGTAATATTTGAGGTGCATAAATATGCAGGGATAAAATCCTATCGTATAAAAAAAAGACATGGGTGCATTCTCATTGATATTCTAAAATACAATTTTGATCTTAGTTTGCAAAATCAGAGATGTAATCTATTTCAAAGGCATATTCGCTGTAAAGTGAAACGACTGGTTCAGAAACACAAATCTGAGCTCGTGAGAAAAAGAGAAATCTCAAAAGAGGTGTTCATAATACCGAGTGTGATTAAAAGCCAAGCAAAAACAAATGTGCTTTCAGATTATTTTCCTGACAAAAATATGGAACAAAACGCAAGGCTGGTTTATCCTCATCATGGTAAAGACACTATCTCTGTGGAGACAGCTGAAACAGTCTCCACTGATGAAGCAGCGATGCTTGACCGGGATAATGGACCTACTGAGATCTGCATAAAGGAGGAGGAGTCAGATCTTCACTCTGAGGTCAAACGGGTTTATTTCTGCAAAGACCAAGATACCGTCAGAACATCTGAAGAGCATTTGATCAAAGATGGTTCATGGCATGAATCAACACCCAGTAATATTCCGACTGGAAATGTATTCAGCCTTCCACAGTCACCACTACCAGCAGCAGAAAGTGGTCCTTTCGGAAGTTAAACCCAGCCAACTTCGCAGATATAACCAGACGGTCCAATGCAGAATCACTCGAGACAAAATACCATAAACTTGACAGAAGTAACCAGGGGAAAAAGGGATTTTAATGAGGATAAATACATGTTTATAGCCAAGAAGGAAAAGAAAGTTGTCAGACAAGTAGAACCTCATTGAGATGAGATGGATCTGCCAGGGAAAAGAAAAGCACTTCCTTTACTTCCTGACTGAGATCTCAGGGGGGGGGTACAAGATGGAAAGAAAAGTCTGATCTGCTCGCTGTGAAACACCAGTTTCTCATTTGCCTGAATGAGGATGGACAGGATGGAGTTTTAGTCTGGACAGGATGGAGCCTCAGTCTGGACAGGATGGAGCCTCAGTCTGGACAGGATGGAGCCTCAGTCTGGACAGGATGGAGCCTCAGTCTGGACAGGATGGAGCTTCAGTCTGGACAGGATGGAGCCTCAGTCTGGACAGGATGGAGCCTCAGTCTGGACAGGATGGAGCCTCAGTCTGGACAGGATGGAGCCTCAGTCTGGACAGGATGGAGCCTCAGTCTGGACAGGATGGAGCCTCAGTCTGGACAGGATGGAGCCTCAGTCTGGACAGGATGGAGCCTAACTGTGGAAAAACAGAAACTGACTGAAACACACAATACAATGACAAATCAATGACCAGATTGGCAACCAGGTCCAGCTACTCAGCATCACTCTGACTATTTGTGCTGGTTGGCTTCTGTCTCAGCTGAAGGGAGGACATTGTGTTTTAAAGTATTTTCTTTCTGGCCTGAAGTAGGTCTACTTGCTTAATACACACAGACTTTCATATAGGTAAAGCAAAGCCATGCTGTGACTTAACTCTACCTTCATATATTGGGCTGCCTTTATCACAATAGTTTCACAGTATAAAAACGTGTGTTTTCAAATGACTGTATGCTACATTGATCTTTGGATCATAGTTGGAATGCGAAAGGTTCCTAATGTTAGTTTTAGGTCTCCCTGAAGTCTGTAGACTTCCACTCTATTAGTCACCCTAGAACACAGTCAACGAGCCTAACGGAGATGTGTATTCATTAGGGATATACTGTAGCTAAATGTTTAATGGAGGGCTACGCGAGCGTTTCTTGGACCAATTCAGAAATTGGTACACAAGGAGGAGGAGCACTAGTCTTTTTAGGATTAAGTGAACATAGGGAGACTTTGTATTAAGGGTTGAGTCTTTGAATCGTGGGTTTGTGCAGATTCCCTTGGCCTTCCTTCCTGTTTAACTTTTGATGTCTGGTCTTGCTGTAGAGACTGAATACAGCAGGATTATTGCTGGACTTTTTTTGTTTTCTTTACTATTTTACGACGTATTCATTGACGAAACGAACTCCACTACAAATACAAGCCTCTATAGAAGAAGCTCTGATCCTTTTTTTGTTAGAAATAAAAAGACAAAGATGTTTTATTTTCTAAGAGTATGTAGTAGTAGCATTAGTGAAATAACCTACTATGATGGATCATATTTTTATTTTTTTATCAGTGGGCTATTTTTTATTTTATTTTCCTTTTTTTGTGGAAAGATTTAGAGACTGTATCCAGACCTGCCTTACTGTTACCAATATGTTCCTTTTTTTGTGGAAAGATTTAGAGACTGTATCCAGACCTGCCTTACTGTTACCAATATGTTCCTTTTTTTGTGGAAAGATTTAGAGACTGTATCCAGACCTGCCTTACTGTTACCAATATGTTCCTTTTTTTGTGGAAAGATTTAGAAACTGCATCCAGACCTGCCTTACTGTTACCAACATGTTCCTTTTTTTGTGGAAAGATTTAGAGACTGTATCCAGACCTGCCTTACTGTTACCAACATGTTCCTTTTTTGAACAGGGAGTTATTCTTCCGTATTTTTAAAAAATTTTTAAGGATACTTCCACTGACATTCTTAGAGCTGTCATATTATTGGGAGGAACTGCAATTCGATCGGAATAGTTTTTCTGTTTTTGTCCTCTGTTTTGTGAGTGACCCTCTCACTCAGTCAACTCGTCTCAGTGCACAAGTCTCCCCTTCACCGCGTATGAATCAGAATCCGTAGCTAGTCGTGACACGTGAGCCTCTGGATGAAAAGGTATGCAAAGTAATTTGTTTTTTATGGGGGGGGGGGTTAAATTCTGTTAACATTTTAAGAATTCATAGAATCTGACTGGTGCCAATAGCATTCAGGTCAACACTTAAAGGAATGTGAATTAGCTGTAATTGCTTGGTCTGATATCTTCATAGATGTGTTTGTGTTTCCAGCAGAGTATCCCTAAAGCAGCGTGGTCCTATCAGCCCCTCATGTTGGACTAAACACTTTCAACTCTACACAAGTGAAAACCCCAAATCCCTAAAGGTGTGTTAAATCCCTAAATATTATTTTTAAGAATCAGAATTTGTTTTGTACAATTTTGCAGCCTTGAGACAGGCAGCCCAATTCTGAATTTGTTTTCTTCGGTAATTGGTGTCTTGACCAATCAAATCAGCTTTGAAAAAGATCTGATGTGATTGGTCAAAATGTAAATTAATGGAACATTCATCAGAATTGGGCTGCCTGCCTCAAAGCAAACATTGTGGCTTAGAAGAATAGGTTATTGGGGATGTCAATGTTATCCAATTATTATACTGTATGTGGAGTGGACATCACTGTGATTAACACTGGAACTAAACACTGTGATTAACACTGGAACTAAACACTGTGATTAACACGAACTAAACACTGTGATTTACACTGGAACTAAACACTGTGATTTACACTGGAACTAAACACTGTGATTAACACTGGAACTAAACACTGTGATTAGCACTGGCACTAAACACTGTGATTAACACTGGCACTAATCACGAAGTGTAGCCTAGTGGTTAGAGTGTTGGACTAGTAACTGAAAGGTTGCAAGTTCAAATCCCCGAGCTGACAAGGTACAAAATCTGTCGTTCTGCCCCTGAACAGGCAGTTAACCAACTGTTCCTAGGCCGTCATTGAAAATAAGCATTTGTTCTTCACTGACTTGCCTAGTTATATAAAGGTAAAAAATAAATATATATATAATATTTAACCACCTACGGAAAGTTGATTGCATCATTTCATTCACAGATCCTCTATTTGCTATACTAGAGGGACATGAAGTCTGACTCCTTCCTCAACATGTGGACCTGCCCTGAGGATGTTGGACACCACTGTTACACCTTCAGCCTTGTTGATTTCCTGTCAGACTGGTTGTTTTTCAACTCCATTCCACGGACGGACTGACCTGAACTTTTACCAGAACAGGAACACAATGATCAACAGACTCCCTCCTCACCAGTGGGACTGACTACTCAGACTGGTTGTCTTTGAACTCAACAGGAACACAATGATCAACAGACTCTCTCCTCACCAGTGGACTGACTACTCAGACTGGTTGTCTTTGAACTCAACAGGAACACAATGATCAACAGACTCTCTCCTCACCAGTGGACTGACTACTCAGACTGGTTGTCTTTGAACTCAACAGGAACACAATGATCAACAGACTCCCTCCTCACCAGTGGGACTGACTACTCAGACTGGTTGTGAGGTCATAACCAGTCCACTGAGTCCACTGAGTCCACTGAGATGAATGTAGATGTCGACACCCTGGCCAATATATAAAAGGCTTTGGAGAGGGACCACGCTTTCAGGAGAAGGATAACTGACATTTACTCCTGAGGTGTCTGACTTGTTGCACCCTAGACACTGTGATTATTATTATTTGACCCTGCTGACCGTCCCCTCGCCCATACCCGGGCACGAACCAGGGACCCTCTGCACACATCAACAACAGTCACCCCTCGAAGCATCGTTACCCATCGCTCCACAAAAGCCGTGGCTCTATGTAAAATAAATCCCTGATTGTATTAAATAATGTATTACATTCCCTTCATTACATTTCCTGTACACATCACGTTTTGGAAATACAATGGTCATTAAAAAATAAAATTAAAAAATCTGCATTTACACTGTTTGGCATTTTTGTGGTGGAGTTTTTTTTTGTGCATCTTAAGAGTGGAAACCCTATGTGATTCGCTCTTTCAACATTTCATTGAGCCTATCAGTGGGTATGTTTTGTCACTTTGCTTTGTTACACCACGATCGTTTGAGTTTTATGTTGATTCTAGTCTGGCAACAGGTTCTCCGGTTTGAATCAAATGAGATCTCCTTGGGCCAGATTCTCAGACGTAGATAAATCCTAAAAAATTACGTTCAATGGAGATTCCCCGTTGTGAAGTGTTGTTTTACAGGCCTGCTACACTGGACAGTCATTAGTGCAGGGCATTAGAGGCTCTTGTTTATGATCAATGAAACCCAGCCATGGTGTGTGGAGGTCCCTCAGGGTTGGGCTGAATTGGAATTGAACCCAGCCATGATGTGTGTAGGTCCCTCAGGGTTGGGCTGAATTTGAATTGAACCCAGCCATGGTGTGTGTAGGTCCCTCAGGGTTGGGCTGAATTTGAATTGAACCCAGCCATGGTGTGTGTAGGTCCCTCAGGGTTGGGCTGAATTTGAATTGAAGGCAGTCAATTCAGGAAGTTATCACAAATTACTATTACTATATTAATTGGAGAGAATTTTTTTTATTTTCAATACTTAACTGAAAAGTAGAAGCTATTTATTTAAAAGTTTTTTTTCAATTTAAGACTTGTTTTATTCAAATAATTTCCTGAATTGACTGATTTTAATTTGAATTGAGACCAAACCTGGTGACCAGCGTGACATAACTGGTTCTATTTCCAAGGATTCGTTGCGCAGCTCATACCCAGGAACACTTGGCAGTGTGTTTTCTGCTTATGCCAACAAAAAAACGTTAAACTATATTTACATGACTCCTGCAGGAACATCTTTGCGGTTAACGAGAGCAAACCCAGTAATAACGTCATTCAGCAGTAACTTCAAAACACCGCTATCACTCGATCCTTGTTGGAAATGTTTTGAGGTGAGCCTCCAGAGTGTCGCAGCGGTCTCATGCCCCGTGTACATTTATTCCCAGGCTGTGACACAACCGGCCGTGGCCGGGAGTCCCATAGGACGGCGCACAATTGGCCCAGCGTCGTCCGGGTTTGGTCAGTGGGGCTTTAATTGGCTCATCGCGCTTGTGGCAGGCCGGGTGCCTGCGGGCTGAGCCGGTCACCAGTTGAACGGTGTTTCCTCCGACACATTGGTGCGGCTGGCTTCTGGGTTAAGCGGGCGGGTGTTAAGGAGAGCGGTAAGATGGATCATGTTTCGGAGGACGCATGACTTCGCCTCTCCCGAGCCCGTTTGGAAGTTGCAGTGATGTGACAAAATCGAAAAAGGGGGTAAAATACAACAACAAAAAATATTTGGGGTGTAGGTTTTTCAGTCTAAGTGACTTGTCCAACAAATTGCTGCAATGGAACAATTCACACTCCAACTTTAACATATCGTCTGTCCAGAAGACGGCAGCAGAGATCACTTTTATATAAAGAAAAAGAACCAACGGTCACCACCAGGTGGCGACACAACCATTATCTAATTCACTAATGCGACGCTCAGTTCAGACAAAATAAATTGGTCCAGACGTTGCTGGAATAATCATTGACTGTCTTGTACCAACATCGTTTGCCCAAAAGATATTGTAATGACCTGACTAGATCATAAATGAACAATTGTCCAGACAGAGGCTTGAGTTTGCGAATTGACGGTTTATTAAACCAACTTTACACAGGCTACTGTTTGGGCCGTAGCACACGCCAAAAAGATAACAGATAACCCACAAGCCAATCGTGACCTTCTCTTGGGAAGCCCAGACGTAAGAGAGAGAGAACAAAGGCTGAACCTGGACTTAACTTCCAATGCTCCACCCCCCTGCCCAACCCCCCTCCACGCCACTCCGCCAACCACCAGGATGCCCGGCATCAGAACATTCCAGGCATTCCCGTGTTTGGCAGATAGCAGGTTGATTGACATGTCGGACCCCGCGAACACCGGGTACTGGTCAGTACAACACAATCACCTCCTAGCCTAACACATAACACACAGCTGTCTGTGCGGGTCGCTACACAATCAATACATTCACCTGGGAGTTGGTCAATTAAATATATCTCAATTGTACATGAGAAATTCAGAGTTTCCGCACTTCTGACCTCCTCCAATGGGTTTCGAGAAGGACGCGAGAAGTCAATGAATGCAATTGAGATTCTCCCACTGACCCACACCCAAGCTAAGTCATACTATCTTTTGGCCACACGATGGTGGTACAAGATTGTCAATGGTTTTCTCCAGCAACGTCTGAGCCATTTTATGTTGTCTGAACTGAGGGTTGCAAAATTCCCGCTAACTTTCCCAAAATTCCCAGAACTCCTGATTGGAAGATTTCCTTCTTACTCCCGATTTCAAATATACTTATGTAAATGTGATCTTGCGAATATTTCTAAAAATGTGTTTTTGCTCTGTCATTATGGGGTATTTTGTTTAGATTGATGATGGAAAAATACTATTGAATCCATTTTAGAATTAGGCTGTAAGGTAACAAAATCAAGGGGTCTGAATCCTTTCTGAAGCCACTGTAGATGTGTTCCTGTCGCTCCTTGTTGATGTAAAATAAACATACTAAAAGTTAGGAGATATCTAATCAATGGAAGATGGAATTAAAATTATGTCATTAAAAGTTAGGCTATAACGACCAAGTGCCAACAGGTATACTGCGACTTGATATTCTGAATGGAGTGATTGTTATCTGTAGGATTTGAAAGTGCAGTGCTCTGCAGACTTAATTAGCCTAGCTAGCTAAAGTTATTTAGCTTAACTAGCTTCTCCTCAGGTCCGTTCGGAACAGATCTCATATATTTTAATCATATCTGTTCCGCGTGGGAAAGCCCCAGGTCCGTTCGGAACAGGTCCAACTTTTTTACACCCATGAAGACCCCAAGCGTGTGTGCGCGTGCACGAGAAACATTTATGGGTCTAACCAGAGAATTGTATATAAAATCCCAATTAATTTAATATAATTTCTGTAGGACCTAGTAAAAATTGTTCATATAACTTTATCATGCCTTTTTAATGTGGCATAAATACAACCAGTCATGATGTTTTCATCTGATTGGTCAACCATTCAAAAGGTGATCCGGTTGGCTTCCCGGACACATTTGTCCAATCACAGAATCATTCCATCATCCAAATCCGGCTTTAAACTTCTTCACAACAGTATCTCGGACCTGCCTGGTGTGTTCCTTGTTCTTCATGATGCTCTCTGCTCTTTTAACGGACCTCTGAGACTATCACAGTGCAGGTGCATTTATACGGAGACTTGATTACACACAGGTGGATTGTATTTATCATCATTAGTCATTTAGGTCAACATTGGATCATTCAGAGATCCTCACTGAACTTCTGGAGAGAGTTTGCTGCACTGAAAGTAAAGGGGCTGAATAATTTTGCACGCCCAATTTTTCAATTTTTGATTTGTTAAAAAAAGTTTGAAATATCCAATAAATGTCATTCCACTTCATGATTGTGTCCCACTTGTTTTTGATTCTTCACAAAAAAATACAGGTTTATATCTTTATGTTTGAAGCCTGAAATGTGGCAAAAGGTCGCAAAGTTCAAGGGGGCCGAATACTTTCGCAAGGCACTGTATATACTGTACTCTATATCATCTACTGCATCCTTATGTAATACATGTATCACTAGCCACTTAAACTATACCACTTTGTTTATATACTCATCTCATATGTATATACTGTACTCGATACCATCTACTGTATCTTGCCTATGCTGCTCTGTACCATCACTCATTCATATATCTTTATGTACATATTCTTTATCCCCTTACACTTGTGTATAAGACAGTAGTTTTGGAATTGTTAGTTAGATTACTTGTTGGTTATTACTGCATTGTCGGAACTAGAAGCACAAGCATTTCGCTACACTCGCATTAACATCAGCTAACCATGTGAATGTGACAAATAAAATTTGATTTGATTTGATCTTCTTTAAGAAATACACCATGCTCAACCATACGATCTACAAGACAGTCTTCATTAAAAGTACACCATGCTCAACCATACGATCTACAAGACCCTCTTCTTTAAGAAGTACACCATGCTCAACCATACGATCTACAAGACACTCTTCTTTAAGAAATACACCATGCTAAACCATACGATCTACAAGACACTCTTCTTTAAGAAGTACACCATGCTCAACCATACGATCTACAAGACACTCTTCTTTAAGAAGTACACCATGCTAAACCATACGATCTACAAGACACTCTTCTTTAAGAAGTACACCATGCTCAACCATACGATCTACAAGACACTCTTCTTTAAGAAGTACACCATGCTAAACCATACGATCTACAAGACACTCTTCTTTAAGAAATACACCATGCTTAACCATACGATCTACAAGACACTCTTCTTTAAGAAATACACCATGCTAAACCATACGATCTACAAGACACTCTTCTTTAAGAAATACACCATGCTAAACCATACGATCTACAAGACTCTCTTCTTTAAGAAGTACACCATGCTAAACCATACGATCTACAAGACACTCTTCTTTAAGAAGTACACCATGCTAAACCATACGATCTACAAGACCAAGAAAAATAAATGTAAAGGAAAAAGCAGGATCTTAACTCTACACAACACTCACTCATACAATTCCCAGCATGCACCAAACACTCTCAGCATGCAGAGAGAGATTGTCCAGACAGACTGTTTTAACACTGTTAATTTGACCACCAGAGAAGAGAAAGAAAAGTGTTATGAGCTGAACAATATGCCAGTGAAAAGGAGGACAGTACCAGGTGACCCAGTTGGGGTTTGTGAATATTATGATTTCCCAATTCAGCCAATTCAGTTGCAGTAATTCGGTTACAGATTTCTTGGTAATTCCACTAGCATTTTGGTAACGGAATTACGAGTTTTAATCACTTAATAATTCACCCAAAAAACATACATCAGAAAAATCACTAGAACTAATTGTTAGCTCCACCATTACTTCTGTGACCTTTCATTATCCCCCTCCTCACAAAGACAAATGTGAAAATATCTAGAAGTTATGTGGGGTTTAAGTAACGGAATTACAAGGCACAAGGTAATATTTCTGAAACTTAAAGAAGGTTAATGATTTCTCCAAACCCAAATGTAAGTGTTGATAATAGTAGTCAGGGGTCTTTATGTCTACATGATTCTGTTTTTATGTAGTTCTGATATTGGACATTTTAAGACTTTTTCTGGCAATGTTTTCTATGATCTCTTTTACATCTGTTGACCCAGAAATCAAAGCCTTCACTGGTTCAAAAACATATCTAGAATTACATTTACCAAAAATATACACTCTTAGATTTCATTTGACACCCAATTACACATGCTCCTATGAACGATGCATTGGTGCTCAAATCAAATCAAATTTTACTCGTCACAACACATGGTTAGAAAATGTTATTGTGACTGTAGCGAAATGCTTGTGCTTCTAGTTCCGACAGTGCAGCAATATCTAACAAGTAATATCTAACAATTTCACAACCAATACATAATAGACAATCTTTTTACATGGAAATGCCCTACTGTACCTCTAGAGATACTATCCATCCCCAAGTAGTAATAAAGTGGTCGGGCTGGTTGCTACTGGCCTCTCCAGCTTCAGGCTGAATCACACCCATGATGAGAGGAGGTTTACTGGACACACAGGGAGAAACTACAGTCTGAATCACACCCATGATGAGAGGAGGTTTACTGGACACACAGGGAGAAACTACAGTCTGAATCACACCCATGATGAGAGGAGGTTTACTGGACACACAGGGAGAAACTACAGTCTGAATCACACCCATGATGAGAGGAGGTTTACTGGACACACAGGGAGAACCTACAGTCTGAATCACACCCATGATGAGAGGAGGTTTACTGGACACACAGGGAGAAACTACAGTCTGAATCACACCCATGATGAGAGGAGGTTTACTGGACACACAGGGAGAAACTACAGTCTGAATCACACCCATGACGAGAGGAGGTTTACTGGACACACAGGGAGAAACTACAGTCTGAATCACACCCATGATGAGAGGAGGTTTACTGGACACACAGGGAGAAACTACAGTCTGAATCACACCCATGATGAGAGGAGGTTTACTGGACACACAGGGAGAAACTACAGTCTGAATCACACCCATGATGAGACTACCTTTAAGGCATAAGGGTTTGGTTAAGGTTAGGGTTAAGGTTAGGGTTAGGGTTAAGTTTAGGGTTAATGTTAGGGTTAAGGTTAGGGTTAAGGTTAGGGTTAAGGTTAGGGTTAATGTTAGGGTTAAGGTTAGGGTTAAGGTTAGGGTTAAGGTTAGGGTTAAGGTTAGGGTTAAGGTTAGGGTTAAGGTTAGGGTTAAGGTTAGGGTTAATGTTAGGGTTAAGGTTAGGGTTAAGGTTAGGGTTAAGGTTAGGGTTAAGGTTAGGGTTAAGGTTAGGGTTAAGGTTAGGGTTAAGGTTAGGGTTAATGTTAGGGTTAAGGTTAGGGTTAAGGTTAGGGTTAAGGTTAGGGTTAAGGTTAGGGTTAAGGTTAGGGTTAAGGTTAGGGTTAAGGTTAGGGTTAAGGTTAGGGTTAAGGTTAGGGTTAAGGTTAGGGTTAAGGTTAGGGTTAAGGTTAGGGTTAATGTTAGGGTTAAGGTTAGGGTTAAGGTTAGGGTTAAGGTTAGGGTTAAGGTTAGGGTCAGTTTTAGGTTTTGGTCAGATGGGCTGTCAATGGGATGTTGGTCAGAAAAGTCCATGTAGTCTTTCCCTTCTCAAACCTGTCCTCCCCCTAACCAGCTCATATCATGTATTCCACCACCAGCACACCTGATTCACTAATCAGAGGTTTGGGTGATTAGTTGACCAGTGGTACAAAGTGGACTGGATCTAGGTGAACTATGTGGAGAGTCTTCCAGGGACAGTACAGTACAGACGGAGAAGCTAACAACAGTGTAGTTTACTCAACTCATTCAAACTATCATGAATATTGTTTAGAGAGAAGATCTGCACAAGGGCATAAAGTTTAAGATTTAGCAAGAAAGGACAATATGCAAGGTAGCCAAAGTGGAATCAAAAGTCATAGGCCTAATCATCAATCAAATATGAAATATAAAACCCAAATATAATCTACATATAAAGACAACATGTCATCTACATGTGTTATAGAATAGCTCCCTTCTCACATCCCAGGTCATGTTTGGACTGGAACGGGAGAACTCAACGTGCTATGCGCATCTCCCCAATAGCCTACAGACAACTTTCCTGAGTGCAATGTCATTAATGTGACCGATATGTACAGTATAATAAGCATAGTGAAGAAGGAAGAGATCCCACCTCTGACGCACAGCAGAGACATCGCTGCTGAGATTTCCCTTGGAGCAAGAGTCCCTCAAGAATTTAAAAACAGTCATTGCGTTTCAATGAATGTCCTCCCCAAACGCTTTTGCATCGTGAACTATCCTCCCAGTCCCTTGGGAGTTCAGCGGATGGATGATGCGCCGCTGCCATTTACTTGGATGAGAAGTTGGACGAACGCTCCTCCAGCTCACGATACGAAATGGTGGAGAACTGCAGTGTGGTGATGTGTCGTTCACGAACGAACGGCTCTTTCTGAACGGATCTTTTTGTTGAACCTCGGGAACCGAATTGCATCGGTGAAAGAGCCATTCACCCGGCTCTATGATTTGCAAACTGCTACTACTGTTTGTTGAGCTCAGAACAACGTTTTTCTGTAGATAAATTACAACATCATTATCTAAAGGGGTGAATCCTCACTGCAGAAATTACAAATAGTGGGGAAAGAGTTGTGATTGTATGTTTGTTTGTACAGTTATGGCTGTAATGTTATTATTTTGTGTTCTCACTAAACACCCACATTTGTATTTGTGTGGGAAATGTGTGTAGGCTATGTTTGCTGTTTGTATTTCATTGAACTTTAGGCCCATACAAAGACAAATCACACAACATAGAATTCCAAATAACCTTAGGCAAAAATACACGAAATAAAAGTCAAGTGAAAATAGTTATAAATGTCTTTATCAATTATGAGTAGCGAAACGATATGACTTTTGGACACTGATGCGCAGGAGAACCCCTAGCTGTCAATCAAGCAGGCGCGGTGAACGGATTATGACCATCAAGCGTTCCAAATGACGCAACAATACAGTTCTAGAACAGAGAAAGTTAATGCGAAGATAGTATTCGGTTCCACACTAAAACTGCGCTTTGACACGTGTGATTTGAGGTGAGTCAAATATTTACAGAAGTTTACAATACATTAACCATCCGCTAGCCTACTTAGCCAATAATTCTGTCATGGTAAGATAACACACGTGAAGGTGAACGTTAATGTATTTTAAATATTTTTTATTTCTGACATTATATAGCTAGCCTTATAAAATGCAATGATTTATTATAGCTTTGTTATTTCTGTTGCTATCAATCACTCCATCTGTATCTACTCTTCTGTCTGTCGGACTATCTGAATTGTCTGTGTACTGTCGAGTCAGAAAGGTTCTTTCACATAGGCTCATATTCACAAATTCTCATAGAAGGAGTGCTGATCAATAATCAGTTTGGTCTTTTAAATTAAACTGAATACGTTTTGATGGACAGGAGGCGACCTGATCCTAGATCAGCACTCCTATCCTGAAACACTTTGTGGACACAATCCAGGTGTACTGTGATTATGAAGTTGTGATGAGGTATTATTATATTAGTTGTGCTGATGCATGATGGGTTGTAGGCTAGAGCTTGAGGACTCAACTCTGAAGACTGTTTCACTGACCTGGTGAGTAAATGTTGTGTACAATGGCACCATCTAGTGACAGAAACATAGAAACACACATTGTTGCTGAACGAAGGCATCTCTTTATTTTCCAGAAATAAAACTTGTAGACCTTTCCTGCAGCCTCTGAGGAGATGGACAGCTCTTCTTCTTCTGGACGATCTCCGTCTCCTACTGGGACTGTCTTCTTACCCCCTCCTATCATGTGGAACAGTCTGTAAGTCATTCATCACATAACCTAGCTGTGGTCCAGGGCATTATGTGTGGCTTGCTGAAGGAAGGCTCAGTGTCTGCAAGCTGTACGTAACGCCCTGGACCAGAGTGACACATGACCCACCTCTGGCCATCATGGACAGTCAACTCATCACATTCACCTACTGTAAGTCACAGTTGTGTGATTTGTGTTATTAAAGACAGTTAAATTGAGCAGAAGTTGAATTATTATTGTAATATTGTAGTAAATTGTCTGAGTTCACTTCCTAAATAATGTGTTGACATTCCTTTGCTCCCAGCTACCAGCAGGCAGAGATGGAGGTTCACTTCCTGAGAGAAGAGAAGAAGACCTGTACAGAGAAGGAAGCCCACATGCTTGAGTTGAGGGGGAAGGATCGAACGATCCGAAACCAGAAAAAGGAGATGGACAGACTTCAAGTGTGCCTCTGGGAGGAGGAAAAGAAGAGGAATGGTGGAAAGGAGAAGGACATTGAACAATTACAGTCTGAGACAGACCATCTCCGAGCCCTTTTACAAGATGAAAGGAGGAGAAGAAGAGTAGAAAGGGGTATCATGAAAGAGTGGAAGGCTGAGATCCTGAGACTGAGGGAGGCAGAGAGCCAGAGGGAGGCAGAGAGCCAGAGAGAGGCAGAGAGCCAGAGGGAGCAGAGAGACAGAGGGAGGCAGAGAGCCAGAGGGAGCAGAGAGACAGAGAGGCAGAGAGCCAGAAGCAGAGAGCCAGAGGGAAGCAGAGAGACAGAGGGAGGCAGAGAGACAGAGGATGCAGAGAGACAGAGGGAAGCAGAGAGACAGAGGGAGGCAGAGAGACAGTGGGAGGGAGAGAGACAGAGGGAGGCAGAGAGACAGAGGGAGGCAGAGAGACAGAGGGAGGCAGAGAGACAGAGGGAAGGATAAGAGGGAGGCAAAGAGAAAATGCAAAGGAAAATGCAGGAGATCCACAGACTCAAACAACTGCTGGATCTACTGATGGTGGACCTACAACTGGCCCACGTAAGACATGTCATTGTTATTATTAAAAGGCAGTGTATATTCACCCAGCTGAAAATGAATAGTGGCAGACAGTGGTACGCTAACCCAATGTTAACTTGTATTCCTTTCCTTAACCCTTACCTTAACCTCACTGAAACTATACCTAACCTTTACCTTAACCCAACCCTGGGTCCTGAACCTAACCTTCATTTATCTCAACCCCTCTGCCTTTCTTCTGCCGGTTGAATATCCACTTCCTTATTAACGTCATTACTGTTGTTGTTGTTGATAACTGTATCTGTGCAGGTTGGAAATAGTTGCATTAGTGAAGCATCATCTGTAGGAGTCATTTCTACAAGCATAAACATCAGAGGCAACATTGTTGTAACATCACACAAATTGTAACAGGAATTTCTCAAACCCCAAACTGAATGGGCAAGAAGGTTGTGTGTTTGTATTTGTACACATTTTGGACATAATTGATTCCATAAAATGTCTCCATTTTTTCAAACCATGATAATACATTAATTGACAATGAATTGTCCAGATGAATTGATCAAAATGACCCTGCTATTGATGTTGTCCAGTGTTTGATTCAATTACCAAGCTCTAGGTTGTATTTCTGTGTATCATTCTCTGCAAATCCATTGAAAGTATGTCTTGGTCATAGATTATCACTAATTTTACCTTTTAAAATGAAGCAAGAGATTGAGAGATTGAGGCTATGGCAGAAAGTCATGGAGGATCAGCGACCAAGACTGGCCTGGAACAACAAACCTATTGAGACAGGAAGAGAGAGGGAAAGAGAGAGGGAAAGAGAGAGAAAAGCAGAATTGGAAAGTCAAGAAATGAAGAAGAAAGTGGAACAGGCAGAAGAAACGATAAAAGCGTTAGAACGAGAGATTGAGAGATTGAAAGAGATTGAGAAGGAAATAACATTTGAAAGAGAAAGAGACGTGCGTATTGCAGAGAATGAGAAAGACAAACTGGTTAACGAAAAGGTAAAAGAGTTAGAGAGAGAGGTTGAGAGACTGAAAGAAGAAATGACAACAAAAGAGATTCAATACAAAATCAAATTTGAAAGAGCGAAAGAAGCGTTTAGAAGACAGAATGAGAGAGTGAAACAGGTTAACCAAAATGTCCTAGTGTTAGACAGAGAGGTTGTGAGAATGAAAGAAGAGATTAGATTGAAAGACAAGACTCAACCAGAGAGAACATTTGATAGAGACAGAGAGAGAAAAAATGACTGGAGACGAAGTGAAGAGGAGATGAAAAATAGAGTGGAGAGAGAGATGGAGATGGAGACAGACCTCATCAATGACAAAAAGACGTCTGAATTGGAGGAAGTCTTCAAGAAAATCAAGGAACAGTGGATAGAATTAGAAAATATGGAAACAGACAAATATAAATGGAAACAGAACCAAATGGACACGGAGGATAAGATGGAGGGTGAGGACAACAAACAGAAAGAGGTAGAAAGAAAGAGAATGGAGAAAACACTAAAACAGAGACAACAAGAAGATGAGAAGAAGAAGGAGATGGAGAGAGAAAAAGAGAGACGCAAACAGAAGCACATAGAGATGGAAGAGGAAGAAAGAGAGAGGGAGAAAGAGAGACAGAGACAGATTGAAAGGAAGAGAATGGAGAAGAGACAGAAAATTATGGAAATAGAAGAAGAGAGACAGAGGCAGATTGAAAGAGAGAACGATGAAGAAAGATGTAAACAGAAGCAAACAGAGATGGAAGAGGAAGAAAGAAAGAGGGAGAAAGAGAGACAGAGACAGACTGAAAGGAAGAGAATGGAGAAGAGACAGAAAATTATGGAAAGAGAAGAAGAGAGACAGAGAGAGATTGAAAGAGAGATTGAAGAAGAAAGATGTAAACAGAAGCAAATAGAGATGGAAGAGGAAGAAAGAGAAAGGGAGAAAGAGAGACAGAGAGAGATCAAAAGGAAGAGAATGGAGAAGAGACAGAAAATTATGGAAATAGAAGAAGAGAGACAGAGAGAGATTGAAAGAGAGATTGAAGAAGAAAGATGTAAACAGAAGCAAATAGAGATGGAAGAGGAAGAAAGAGAGGAAAAAGAAGAGAGACAGAGGCAGATTGAAAGAGAGAACGAAGAAGAAAGATGTAAACAGAAGCAAATAGAGATGGAAGAGGAAGAAAGAGAGAGGGAGAAAGAGAGACAGAGACAGATTGAAAGGAAGAGAATGGAGAAGAGACAGAAAATTGTGGAAATAGAAGAAGAGAGACAGAGAGAGATTGAAAGAGAGATTGAAGAAGAAAGATGTAAACAGAAGCAAATAGAGATGGAAGAGGAAGAACGAGAAAGGGAGAAAGAGAGACAGAGAGAGATCAAAAGGAAGAGAATGGAGAAGAGACAGAAAATTATGGAAATAGAAGAAGAGAGACAGAGAGAGATTGAAAGAGAGATTGAAGAAGAAAGATGTAAACAGAAGCAAATAGAGATGGAAGAGGAAGAACGAGAAAGGGAGAAAGAGAGACAGAGAGAGATCAAAAGGAAGAGAATGGAGAAGAGACAGAAAATTATGGAAATAGAAGAAGAGAGACAGAGAGAGATTGAAAGAGAGATTGAAGAAGAAAGATGTAAACAGAAGCAAATAGAGATGGAAGAGGAAGAAAGAGAGAGGGAGAAAGAGAGACAGAGACAGATTGAAAGGAAGAGAATGGAGAAGAGACAGAAAATTATGGAAAGAGAAGAAGAGAGACAGAGAGAGATTGAAAGAGAGATTGAAGAAGAAAGATGTAAACAGAAGCAAATAGAGATGGAAGAGGAAGAAAGAAAGGGAGAAAGAGAGACAGAGAGAGACCAAAAGGAAGAGAATGGAGAAGAGACAGAAAATTATGGAAATAGAAGGAGAGAGACAGAGAGAGATTGAAAGAGAGATTGAAAAAGAAAGATGTAAACAGAAGCAAATAGAGATGGAAGAGGAAGAAAGAGAAAGGGAGAAAGAGAGACAGAGAGAGATGGGTGAGAAAGAGAGACGACAACAACAAGAGGAGAGAAAGATAATGTTTGAGAGAGATCAAGAAGAAGATATATGGAAACAGAAGCAAATTGACATGGAGAAGGAGGGAAGAGAGAGGGTGAACAAGAGACAGAGAGAGATAGAAGAGATACAGAGACGACAACAACAAGAGGAGAGACAGAAACAAAAAGAGAAGGAGAAAGAAAGGGAGAAAGGCAATGAGAATCAGAGAGAGATGGAATTAAAAGATCAGCAACAGAAAGAGATGGAGAGAGAAAATATGATTATGAGAGAAAGGGAGAAAGCAGGAAGAAGAAAGGAGGGGCAGAAAAATATTTTGGGGGAAGTTGAGGGACAGAATGAACTGGAGATAGAACAGGAGAGAGAGATGGAAGAAAAGCAGGAAGTGATTAAGGAAGCAGAGGAAGAGTACAGGGAAAGAGAAGAGAGAGAAAGGAAGTAAGCATGAAGAAACATGTAGTAGTTAATGTTAAAGCAAAAGCACGGGAAGTCTTCAATAGGCGTAAAGAGAGGAGGTTAGAAGTGTTGAAGGGGGAACGAGAACACATAGAAAGAGGACAACAAATCAGGAGGGAGAAGGAGGAAAGACGGCTGGAGATGGAAAGAAAACAGGAGAGGGCAAGACAACAAGAGGAGCAGGATAAAAAACGAGAGATTGAAATTGCTAGACAGAAAGAAATGTTCAGAATTAGAGAGGAGGAGAGGCAGAGAGAGGAAGAGAGAGAGGAGCAGAGAAAGAGAGCCATTGAAGGCCATTTATCTTTAATCAGAGAGAGAGAGAAGATTTTAGAGGTAAAGAAAAAAGAGGAGATGTCGGAAGAGGAAAGAAGGGAGATGCTTGAGAACAAGAGGGGTGACTTAGAGGGCACTGAAGAGGAGGAGGAGAAGGAAGATGACAAGGAGGACATTCTCCCACCTGATAAAAGTATCCGAAGGAGAGCCGTGGGCTGGATAAACAAGAAGTGGGAGAAGAGGAACCTCAAAAAGATAGAGAGAACCTGTCAGAGAGAAGCTGAGGAGGGCGATAAGATCGTCCACATAGGTAAGACCTGTTTTCCCTCTGCTTATGACATCATCCTCTGTAGTCTCCTCTACACACATACGTTCCACACCAGTCATCATGTTGCATCATTGTTTCAATATAAAACTACTGTCCAAAATGGTCAAGCTGATCTGGTATCAACTTAAATGTACTGTACACAGGGAATTTAGAATGGAAAACTCAACTGGATCTCAATGACCCTGGTCTAAAGTAGTGCATCATAGCCTTTTGAGGCCCTAAGAAACATTTTGTTCAGGTTTTTGACTACATTTCCTCCCAATCTACACTTTGCAACGGGGCGTAGAGAACATATTGCATTTTTTAAGCAAGTTTGCTGCAATTCTACACATTTTCCCATGGGGTGGAGAGAAGAATTTGCAGTTTTAAAGCTAATTTCCTTCAATTCTACACATTTTGCCATGACTTATGGCATGTTAAGATAATATCTGAATGAAATTGTCTAACAAAATTAATGGGGGCTCACTGTAGTTCAAGGCCCCTGGGTAATTTGACCAAAAAAGGTTTTTGGGGGGTCAGGGGGCCCCTAGTTGCCATGGGGCCCTAAGCAATCGCATATGCCTAGGGCTGGCCCTGGCACTTTACAAAGAATAGGTGCCATTTGGGACTCATGTTAAACTTTGGGTCAGGTCAATTCGGGATGGGAATTATTTTAATTTATTAACAAATTCCATGCCATGCTCAAATGAGAAGAGTAAAGAATCATTGAGATCCAACTGGGTTTTCTATTCCTCATTCCCTGTGTCCATTACATTTAAGTTGACACCAGATCCACAAAGTTGAATGAGAACTCTACTTCTTCTCCCCTTCCAGTCATCCCTGGACCCATAAGGCTAACCATGACCCGGGCAGAGAGAGAGAGGGAGAAGAGGAAGGAGCTGCTGGAGGCTGAGGAGAGAAGGAAGAAGTTGGAGGACTTCAATAAGCAGTGGAGAGTGCAGTCGCTGCTTAAAAAACACACTCATCAACAACTGAAGGAGGAGAGGGAGAAGATGAAGGAAAAGTACCTGGAGCAGATTAATCTGGAGGCTGATGAGCAAATCCAGAAGTTCAGCACCCAGTACATCACCCGGTGTCCAACCACCCAACACAGCCACGACTACAACCAAGGTCAGGAATTGCCGGGGTGGGCGACAGGCCAACAAGTAAGCCAAGAGCCTGTTGCATATGGAGATGGCCAGCAGGAGGGGCCAAGGAGGCAACAGGCATGGGCAGAGAACCAGGAGGGGAGTTCAGAGAACCAGCAGGAGGGGCCAGAGAACCAACAGGAGGCGCCAGACAGCCAGCAGCGAGAAGCTCCAGAAGAGGTTGAAACATCAGAGCCAACCTCCAAGAACAAGAAAAAGCCAAGCATCTGGAAGAAAATTAGGATGGGGTAAAGAATGTTTAAACATCTATTCATGTTTTACACTGTTAATATACATGTCATCACTTTAAAAAGTGACATTATCCAAATGTGAGGGTTTAGTGTACATGCAACACACATGTAAATATATAGATACTTACCTGTCTCTGTGATGTCTTACAGCCTTCCTGATGTGCTGTCTGCCTAGAGCTGGAACTCGATGAAGCCACAGTTCCACTGAGGTTACGTTGGTAATTAAAAGTGTCGCCCAATAATTCCTCCTCCTCTTTAAGTCATCAAGCCACATTTCCTCCTCAAAACATTATAGTCTCCTCAAGCCAGCAAGTATCCTCTTTATCAGGCAACAAACCATCTAAGGTCAGTGACCCTCCTCCCCAGAACAGAGACTCCCAGCTTTATCCAAGTTAAATTCATCTCTGATCACCACCTCTACAGTCCTAGAAAATATCCCCAAATGGAAATGGTTTAAACAGAAGTCCTCCCCTCTGACCAGTGGCTCCACAGACCAGAGTTTCTCATCTTTATTCAAGTTGAATGCAACTCTGATCATTTCCACCACCTCTCCTGTTAATTAAGGGGAGGTGCTGAAAAGGAGGTCTGGGAGGAGGTCTGCAGGTAGCCTGGACCGGACCGGTAGCAGCTAAGTTGCTGGCTCCATCCCCGGGCAGAGCTGCTCAACTCAGGCCAGTGATGTTTGATGATGTCATTTTTGTTTGCAAAGTTTTACTCTTTAATAAAAGCATTTTTTTTTAAAGCAATATTGTTGTTACGGTGTGGATTGTTTTGTTATTTATTAGAATTGAAACATCCAGTAGTCATGGTAGATGTTAGACTTTCAATGAGACACCTGACATTCCATCAGTTTGATACAATGTGTGACATGTTATATTAGAGAGGAGTCCTCTATACACATCTATGTTAGACCATAGGAGAAATATCAGATTGAAATAGCTTCTCTAACAGTCTGAGGAGAGAGCAACAGTAGACACATCGTTAGCTCTCCCACCTCCAGTTCAGTACTTGGGTCATTCCACCAATTGAGTACCTTTTGGGGAGTGTAACTTTTATTTCACCTAATTCTAACATTCTGTCATAAAGAGCACATGTTCAACTTAATATAAAACATGTTTCCCCATCTCAAGAGTAACAAATACAGACTATAGCAAGTGCCTGTTAAGTGCCAAATAAAGTGACAGGGTTGACTGTAACAGAGTTGACTATTTCATCTAGAATCAACCATAGATCCCCATGTGACAGGGGGAATGGAATGCAAGCTTACCAAACACATGTAAATAGTTTAAACATTTCTAGACGGTCTCTCTATAGGTAACAGGGTTGATACATTATTATTAAAAGATTAGCTCACCGTTTTTATTGGTGAATCAAAATTGAATGATTCAATCATACATTGTTTTACAACGGTGAAGTTCGCTTTATATTAAAGATTCATACTTTGCTCTTCAATTCCTCATATAATATATATATATATATCAATGTAATATTCTAACTCGTCTGATGATAGTGAATAAGTTTCAACCCTTGTTTTTCCAATTCGGTGTCATATTCCCTTTTGAGGTAAAATGCAGCTACAAAATGTGCCATCCTCTGGTCAGGGGTTTAAGGGACCGTCTTAAAAATGCATCGCATACAATTGCCTGTAATTGAAAAAGGTCAATACCTTCTCAACTACATGACAGAGATCTCAAACAAATTTGACACTGTAAAGAGACCTTTTCTCTCAAATGCAATTAGTTACATATTTTTTACTTCTGTAAAATCTACAAAAGGTAAAATAAATCACTTTACAATAAAAACATCAACATCTTCCACCCCATATTTATTTCATGAATACAACCAACTGTTATTGGTTCAGGAACCTCATCCCCCCCCAAACAACAAGAACAAGTTTTGTATTTTCTCACTAAGAATTTTCTATAAATATAAATTCACTTTACATAAAAACAAATCTTAATATCTTCCACCCTATATGACTTTCATGAGTAAAACTAACTCTTATTGGTTCAGGGACCTCATGCCTCCAATCAATAGCAATAACTTTTGTATTTTTGTATTTTTTGACTTGGTGATATTCTACCAACTTAAATTGACTTTATATTAAAAATACTTTCTTAAAACGCCAATAGCTTCCACCCCATATTATTTTAATGAATACATTTTTTATTTATATTTATTTATCCGTTATTTTACCAGGTAAGTTGACTGAGAATACGTTCTCATTTTCAGCAATGACCTGGGGAATAGTTACAGGGGAGAGGAGGGGGATGAATGAGCCAATTGTAAACTGGGGATTATTAGGTGACTGAGATGGTTTGAGGGCCAGATTGGGAATTGAGCCAGGACCTTAAGGGTAAACACCTTTACTCTTACGATCAGTGTCATGGGATCTTTAATGACCTCAGAGAGTCAGGACACCCGTTTAACATCCCTGCCAAATGACAACACCCTACACAGGGTAGTGTCCCCAATCACTGCCTTGGGGTATTGGGATACTTTTTAGACCAGATGAAAGAGTGCCTCCTACTGGCCCTCCAACACCACTTCCAGCAGCATCTGGTCTCCCTTCCAGGGACTGACCAGGACCAACCTTGCTTAGCTTCAGAAGCAAGCCAGCGGTGGTATGCAGGGTGGTATGCTGCTGGCTTATGTTGATCTGCAATAGTATTGTGAAAAGACAGGACAGGAACACATCAGTCTCCAATGCACCATCTGACAAGTTGTTCTACACAGGAGCATGAAGAAAGGTAAAACCCATATCCTGTCTCACATCCCCAATACATTGCGAGGTGCTTTCAGTGTTGACAGTCCCAAAACACAACAACTCATGTACAAAAACACTGCAACACAAACAAGTTCGCCTCTATCCCATTCAGACCGTAGAGGACAAAACTACATCTCCCATAATGCAACGCCAGCACAAGTGGGCAGCTCAGCTAACCGTCTGCAGCACAGAAAGGCATGCTAGCTGGCAACAGCAGCACTTTTAGCACTCTGTAAACTATATTAATAACAATAAAACACTGAAAGTTACATGTTTCAATAGTCTCACACTCCCTTATCACAATATCTACAGCATTAACATCGGGATGTTTTATTTATATCACGTTATGGACTTAAGGAGTCATCTGCAACACATACCTTTCTCTCAGTGTTTTCTCAGACTGAGGAGAACGGGAGCTACGGGTTGTACCAGGGTGTTAGTAGGTGATGCAAGCACCCAGATGAAATAAAATACATTTAATGAAACAAAACCTCAAGATGTTAACATCTTTCAGCTACTGTAGCTGCCTACCTAACATCAACAGTAGCGCAACAATTGAAAATAGACACCAAAAGTAAATTTCCTGGCGATCATAGCGATCTGACTCCCCCTGCTGTCTGAACTTGGAATATTCCTGTTCGCGGGCTTGGGGAACTGACCCCCAAACGGGTTGTTGTGTTCTGCCTTGTGTACTATTCTATTCATTTGAAGTTTGATGGAATAACCTTTTCAACTCTACTACATTTATATGTAGATTATATTTTGGTTTTATATTTCATATTTGATTTATGATTAGGCCTATGACTTTTGATTCAGCTCGCTGGTCACCATAGCATCTCCCACCTGTAGCACACGCTCCAGCAGGTATATCTCTCTCGTCACCCCCAAAACCAATTCTTTCATTGCCGCCTCTCCTTCCAGTTCTCTGCTGCCAATGACTGGAAGGAACTACAAAAAGCACTGAAACTGGAAACACATCTCCCTCACTAGCTTTAAGCACCAACTGTCAGAACAGCTCACAGATTACTGCACCTGTACATAGCCCACCTATATTTTAGCCCAAACAACTACCTCTTTCCCTACTGTATTTAATTTATTTATTTATTTTGCTCCTTTGCACCCCATTATTTTTATTTCTACTTTGCACATTCTTCCATTGCAAATCTACCATTCCAGTGTTTTACTTGCTATATTGTATTTACTTTGCCACCATGGCCTTTTTTTTGCCTTTACCTCCCTTATCTCACCTCATTTGCTCACATCGTATATAGACTTGTTTATACTGTATTATTGACTGTATGTTTGTTTTACTCCATGTGTAACTCTGTGTCATTGTATGTGTTGAACTGCTTTGCTTTATCCTGGCCAGGTCGCAATTGTAAATGAGAACTTGTTCTCAACTTGCCTACCTGGTTAAATAAAGGTGAAATAAAAAAATTCCACTTTGGCTACCTTGCACCATATTGTCCTCTCTTGCTATATCTTAAACTTTATGCCCTTGTGCAGATCTTCTCTCTAAACAATAGTCATGATAGTTTGAATGAGTTGAGTAAACTACACTGTTGTTAGTGTAACAGATGTTAATCGTTCTCTCCTTGCGTTGTGTTTTGTTCAAATAAATCACCCCAGCCAGTGGTCCCAGTTGAGCATTATTATCTGTTGTTAAATAGGAAACAGCAGGTTAGTTGTGAAGGGCTTAACGATGTTGATGGCTGTCAATGGTAAAATCTGTAGCATGAAAACAACTGTGTTATGGGCTTATGTGACCATTACATCGGTGCATGTTAGCTAACCCACTTATATACAGCCATCATATACCAAAGCACATCCCAGAAAGCCCCTCAATCCCTAACAAGTACCATATACACACACACATGTATAAATCAGTAACGTACAGCAAACTTGTACACATTGTAAAATAGAAAATAGTATCCAGAACGTGACCTACCCCTTGCATCACATTTTCATACTGGGGAGACCTGACGTTCGTGATCTGCAAGCAGGCCAATCACATCACGCCTTATTGTCATCAGAGTTGAACGAACCAATAAGAACGCTTGAACATTAAATACACATTTCTTTAGAGGCAAGTGCTGAATTACAGTTGCATACTATAAAGAAACAAAATGAGGTTTAAAATACCTTGCAATACATATGTCACCAAACATTCCAGTGCAAAGACTATTCTCTAAAGAGAATTAGGGGAAATCAAAGTCCCCATAGGAAAACATGCCTGTTAATTCAACGGCTCAGACACAAGAGGTATGTGGGTCTACAGTCAATCACGGATTGCAAAAAGAAAACCAGCCCCGTCACGGACCAGGATGTTTTGCTCCCAGGCAGACTAAATAACTTTTTTGCCCGCTTTGAGGACAATACAGTGCCACTGACAGGGCCTGCAACGAAAACATGCGGACTCTCCTTCACTGCAGCCGAAGTGAGTAAAACATTTAAACGTGTTAACCCTCGCAAGGCTGCAGGCCCAGACGGCATCCCCAGCCGCGCCCTCAGAGCATGCGCAGACCAGCTGGCTGGTGTGTTTACGGACATATTCAATCAATCCCTATACCAGTCTGCTGTTCCCACATGCTTCAAGAGGGCCACCATTGTCCCTGTTCCCAAGAAAGCTAAGGTAACTGAGCTAAACGACTACCGCCCCGTAGCACTCACTTCTGTCATCATGAAGTGCTTTGAGAGACTAGTCAAGGACCATATCACCTCCACCCTACTTGACACCCTAGACCCACTCCAATTTGCTTACCGCCCAAATAGGTCCACAGACGATGCAATCTCAACCACACTGCACACTGCCCTAACCCATCTGGACAAGAGGAATACCTATGTGAGAATGCTGTTCATCGACTACAGCTCGGCATTTAACACCATAGTACCCTCCAAGCTCGTCATCAAGCTCGAGACCCTGGGTCTCGACCCGCCCTGTGCAACTGGGTCCTGGACTTCCTGACGGGCCGCCCCCAGGTGGTGAGGGTAGGCAACAACATCTCCACCCCGCTGATCCTCAAAACTGGGGCCCCACAAGGGGCGTTCTGGGCCCTCTCCTGTACTCCCTGTTCACCCACGACTGCATGGCCACACACACCACCAACTCAATCATCAAGTTTGCGGACGACACAACAGTGGTAGGCTTGATTACCAACAACGACGAGACGGCCTACAGGGAGGAGGTGAGGGCCCTCGGAGTGTGGTGTCAGGAAAATAACCTCACACTCAACTTCAACAAAACTAAGGAGATGATTGTGGACATCAGGAAACAGCAGAGGGAACAACCCCCTATCCACATCGATGGAACAGTAGTGGAGAGGGTAGTAAGTTTTAAGTTCCTCGGCATACACATCACAGACAAACTGAATTGGTCCACCCACACAGACAGCATCGTGAAGAAGGCGCAGCAGCGCCTCTTCAACCTCAGGAGGCTGAAGAAATTCGGCTTGTCACCAAAAACACTCACAAACTTCTACAGATGCACAATCGAGAGCATCCCGGCGGGCTGTATCACAGCCTGGTACGGCAACTGCTCCGCCCACAACCGTAAGGCTCTCCAGAGGGTAGTGAGGTCTGCACAACGCATCACCGGGGGCAAACTACCTGCCCTCCAGGACACCTACACCACCCGATGTTACAGGAAGGCCATAAAGATCATCAAGGACAACAACCACCCGAGCCACTGCCTGTTCACCCCGCTACCATCCAGAAGGCGAGGTCAGTACAGGTGCATCAAAGCTGGGACCGAGAGACTGAAAAACAGCTTCTATCTCAAGGCCATCAGACTGTTAAACAGCAACCACTAACATTGAGTGGCTGCTGCCAACACACTGACTCAACTCCAGCCACTTTAATAATGGGAATTGATGGGAAATGATGTCAAATATATCACTAGCCACTTTAAACAATGCTACCTAATATAATGTTTACATACCCTACATTATTCATCTCATATGTATACGTATATGCTGTACTCTATATCATCTACTGCATCTTTATGTAATACATGTATCACTAGCCACTTTAACTATGCCACTTTGTTTACATACTCATCTCATATGTATATACTGTACTCGAGACCATCTACTGTATCTTGCCTATGCTGCTCTGTACCATCACTCATTCATATATCTTTATGTACATATTCTTTATCCCCTTTACACTTGTGTGTATAATACAGTAGTTTTGGAATTGTTAGTTAGATTACTTGTTGGTTATTACTGCATTGTCGGAACTAGAAGCACAAGCATTTCGCTACCCTCGCATTAACATCTGCTAACCATGTGTATGTGACAAATAAAATTTGATTCGATTTGATTTTATAATGTTAGGGTTAATGTTAGGGTTAAGGTTAGGGTTAAGGTTAGGGTTAAGGTTAGGGTTAATCTTAGGGTTAAGGTTAGGGTTAAGGTTAGGGTTAAGGTTAGGGTTAAGGTTAGGGTTAAGGTTAGGGTTAAGGTTAGGGTTAATGTTAGGGTTAAGGTTAGGGTTAATGTTAGGGTTAATGTTAGGGTTAAGGTTAGGGTTAAGGTTAGGGTTAATGTTAGGGTTAAGGTTAGGGTTAAGGTTAGGGTTAAGGTTAGGGTTAAGGTTAGGGTTAAGGTTAAAGGTTAGGGTTAATGTTAGGGTTAATGTTAGGGTTAAGGTTAGGGTTAAGGTTAGGGTTAATGTTAGGGTTAAGGTTAGGGTTAAGGTTAGGGTTAAGGTTAGGGTTAAGGTTAGGGTTAATGTTAGGGTTAAGGTTAGGGTTAATGTTAGGGTTAATGTTAGGGTTAAGGTTAGGGTTAAGGTTAGGGTTAAGGTTAGGGTTAATGTTAGGGTTAAGGTTAGGGTTAAGGTTAGGGTTAAGGTTAGGGTTAAGGTTAGGGTTAATGTTAGGGTTAAGGTTAGGGTTAAGGTTAGGGTTAAGGTTAGGGTCAGTTTTAGGTTTTGGTCAGACGGGCTGTCAATGGGATGTTGGTCAGAAAAGTCCATGTAGTCCTTCCCTTCTCAAACCTGTCCTCCCCCTAACCAGCTCATATCATGTATTCCACCACCAGCACACCTGATTCACTAATCAGAGGTTTGGATGATTAGTTGACCAGTGGTACAAAGTGGACTGGCTCTAGGTGAACTATGTGGAGAGTCTTCCAGGGACAGTACAGTACAGACGGAGAAGCTAACAACAGTGTAGTTTACTCAACTCATTCAAACTATCATGAATATTGTTTAGAGAGAAGATCTGCACAAGGGCATAAAGTTTAAGATATAGCAAGAAAGGACAATATGCAAGGTAGCCAAAGTGGAATCAAAAGTCATAGGCCTAATCATCAATCAAATATGAAATATAAAACCCAAATATATAATCTACATATAAAGACAACATGTCATCTACATGTGTTATAGAATAGCTCCCTTCTCACATCCCAGGTCATGTTTGGACTGGAACGGGACAACTCAACGGGCTATGCGCATCTCCCCAATAGCCTACAGACAACTTTCCTGAGTGCAATGTCATTAATGTGACCGATATGTACAGTATAATAAGCATAGTGAAGAAGGAAGAGATCCCACCTCTGACGCACAGCAGAGACATCGCTGCTGAGATTTCCCCTGGAGCAAGAGTCCCTCAAGAATTTAAAAACAGTCATTGCGTTTCAATGAATGTCCTCCCCAAACGCTTGTTGCATCGTGAACTATCCTCCCAGTCCCTTGGGAGTTCAGCGGATGGATGATGCGCCGCTGCCATTTACTTGGATGAGAAGTTGGACGAACGCTCCTCCAGCTCACGATACGAAATGGTGGAGAACTGCAGTGTGGTGATGTGTCGTTCACGAACGAACGGCTCTTTCTGAACGGATCTTTTTGTTGAACCTCGGGAACCGAATTGCATCGGTGAAAGAGCCATTCACCCGGCTCTATGATTTGCAAACTGCTACTACTGTTTGTTGAGCTCAGAACAACGTTTTTCTGTAGATAAATTACAACATCATTATCTAAAGGGGTGAATCCTCACTGCAGAAATTACAAATAGTGGGGAAAGAGTTGTGATTGTATGTTTGTTTGTACAGTTATGGCTGTAATGTTATTATTTTGTGTTCTCACTAAACACCCACATTTGTATTTGTGTGGGAAATGTGTGTAGGCTATGTTTGCTGTTTGTATTTCATTGAACTTTAGGCCCATACAAAGACAAATCACACAACATAGAATTCCAAATAACCTTAGGCAAAAATACACGAAATAAAAGTCAAGTGAAAATAGTTATAAATGTCTTTATCAACTATGAGTAGCGAAACGATATGACTTTTGGACACTGATGCGCAGGAGAACCCCTAGCTGTCAATCAAGCAGGCGCGGTGAACGGATTATGACCATCAAGCGTTCCAAATGACGCAACAATACAGTTCTAGAACAGAGAAAGTTAATGCCGAAGATATTATTCGGTTCCACACTAAAACTGCGCTTTGACACGTGTGATTTGAGGTGAGTCAAATATTTACAGAAGTTTACAATACATTAACCATCCGCTAGCCTACTTAGCCAATAATTCTGTCATGGTAAGATAACACACGTGAAGGTGAACGTTAATGTATTTTAAATATTTTTTATTTCTGACATTATATAGCTAGCCTTATAAAATGAAATATTTTATTATAGCTTTGTTATTTCTGTTGCTATCAATCACTCCATCTGTATCTACTCTTCTGTCTGTCGGACTATCTGAATTGTCTGTGTACTGTCGAGCCAGAAAGGTTCTTTCACATAGGTTCATATTCACAAAGTCTCATAGAAGGAGTGCTGATCAATAATCAGTTTGGTCTTTTAAATTAAACTGAATACGTTTTGATGGACAGGAGGCGACCTGATCCTAGATCAGCACTCCTATCCTGAAACACTTTGTGAACACAATCCAGGTGTACTGTGATTATGAAGTTGTGATGAGGTATTATTATATTAGTTGTGCTGATGCATGATGGGTTGTAGGCTAGAGCTTGAGGACTCAACTCTGAAGTCTGTTTCTGAATTCACTGACCTGGTGAGTAAATGTTGTGTACAATGGCACCATCTAGTGACAGTAACATAGAAACACACATTGTTGCTGAACGAAGGCATCTCTTTATTTTCCAGAAATAAAACTTGTAGACCTTTCCTGCAGCCTCTGAGGAGATGGACAGCTCTTCTTCTTCTGGACGATCTCCATCTCCTACTGGGACTGTCTTCTTACCCCCTCCTATCATGTGGAACAGTCTGTAAGTCATTCATCACATAACCTAGCTGTGGTCCAGGGCATTATGTGCGGCTTGCTGAAGGAAGGCTCAGTGTCTGCAAGCTGTACGTAACGCCCTGGACCAGAGTGACACATGACCCACCTCTGGCCATCATGGACAGTCAACTCATCACATTCACCTACTGTAAGTCACAGTTGTGTGATTTGTGTTATTAAAGACAGTTAAATTGAGCAGAAGTTGAATTATTATTGTAATATTGTAGTAAATTGTCTGAGTTCACTTCCTAAATAATGTGTTGACATTCCTTTGCTCCCAGCTACCAGCAGGCAGAGATGGAGGTTCACTTCCTGAGAGAAGAGAAGAAGACCTGTACAGAGAAGGAAGCCCACATGCTTGAGTTGAGGGGGAAGGATCGAACGATCCGAAACCAGAAAAAGGAGATGGACAGACTTCAAGTGTGCCTCTGGGAGGAGGAAAAGAAGAGGAATGGTGGAAAGGAGAAGGACATTGAACAATTACAGTCTGAGACAGACCATCTCCGAGCCCTTTTACAAGATGAAAGGAGGAGAAGAAGAGTAGAAAGGGGTATCATGAAAGAGTGGAAGGCTGAGATCCTGAGACTGAGGGAGGCAGAGAGCCAGAGGGAAGCAGAGAGCCAGAGAGAGGCAGAGAGCCAGAGGGAAGCAGAGAGACAGAGGGAGGCAGAGAGACAGAGGGAGGCAGAGAGACAGAGGGAGGCAGAGAGACAGAGGGAGGCAGAGAGACAGTGGGAGGGAGAGAGACAGAGGGAGGCAGAGAGACAGAGGGAGGCAGAGAGACAGTGGGAGGGAGAGAGACAGAGGGAGGCAGAGAGAGCCACAGAAACGAAGGATAACCAAAGGAAAATGCAGGAGATCCACAGACTCAAACAACTGCTGGATCTACTGATGGTGGACCTACAACTGGCCCACGTAAGACATGTCATTGTTATTATTAAAAGGCAGTGTATATTGACCCAGCTGAAAATGAATAGCGGCAGACAGTGGTACGCTAACCCAATGTTAACTTGTATTCCTTTCCTTAACCCTTACCTTAACCTCACTGAAACTATACCTAACCTTTACCTTAACCCAACCCTGGGTCCTGAACCTAACCTTCATTTATCTCAACCCCTCTGCCTTTCTTCTGCCGGTTGAATATCCACTTCCTTATTAACGTCATTACTGTTGTTGTTGTTGATAACTGTATCTGTGCAGGTTGGAAATAGTTGCATTAGTGAAGCATCATCTGTAGGAGTCATTTCTACAAGCATAAACATCAGAGGCAACATTGTTGTAACATCACACAAATTGTAACAGGAATTTCTCAAACCCCAAACTGAATGGGCAAGAAGGTTGTGTGTTTGTATTTGTACACATTTTGGACATAATTGATTCCATAAAATGTCTCCATTTTTTCAAACCGTGATAATACATTAATTGACAATGAATTGTCCAGATGAATTGATCAAAATGACCCTGCTATTGATGTTGTCCAGTGTTTGATTCAATTACCAAGCTCTAGGTTGTATTTCTGTGTATCATTCTCTGCAAATCCATTGAAAGTATGTCTTGGTCATAGATTATCACTAATTTTACCTTTTAAAATGAAGCAAGAGATTGAGAGATTGAGGCTATGGCAGAAAGTCATGGAGGATCAGCGACCAAGACTGGCCTGGAACAACAAACCTATTGAAACAGGAAGAGAGAGGGAAAGAGAGAGGGAAAGAGAGAGAAAAGCAGAATTGGAAAGTCAAGAAATGAAGAAGAAAGTGGAACAGGCAGAAGAAACGATAAAAGCGTTAGAACGAGAGATTGAGAGATTGAAAGAGATTGAGAAGGAAATAACATTTGAAAGAGAAAGAGACGTGCGTATTGCAGAGAATGAGAAAGACAAACTGGTTAACGAAAAGGTAAAAGAGTTAGAGAGAGAGGTTGAGAGACTGAAAGAAGAAATGACAACAAAAGAAATTCAATACAAAATCAAATTTGAAAGAGCGAAAGAAGCGTTTAGAAGACAGAATGAGAGAGTGAAACAGGTTAACCAAAATGTCCTAGTGTTAGACAGAGAGGTTGTGAGAATGAAAGAAGAGATTAGATTGGAAGACGAGACTCAACCAGAGAGAACATTTGATAGAGACAGAGAGAGAGAAAATGATTGGAGACGAAGTGAAGAGGAGATGAAAAATAGAGTGGAGAGAGAGATGGAGATGGAGACAGACCTCATCAATGACAAAAAGACGTCTGAATTGGAGGAAGTCTTCAAGAAAATCAAGGAACAGCGGATAGAATTAGAAAATATGGAAACAGACAAATATAAATGGAAACAGAACCAAATGGACACGGAGGATAAGATGGAGGGTGAGGACAACAAACAGAAAGAGGTAGAAAGAAAGAGAATGGAGAAAACACTAAAACAGAGACAACAAGAAGATGAGAAGAAGAAGGAGATGGAGAGAGAAGAAGAAGAGAGACGCAAACAGAAGCACATAGAGATGGAAGAGGAAGAAAGAGAGAGGGAGAAAGAGAGACAGAGACAGATTGAAAGGAAGAGAATGGAGAAGAGACAGAAAATTATGGAAATAGAAGAAGAGAGACAGAGAGAGATTGAAAGAGAGAACGATGAAGAAAGATGTAAACAGAAGCAAATAGAGATGGAAGAGGAAGAAAGAGAGAGGGAAAAAGAGAGACAGAGAGAGACCAAAAGGAAGAGAATGGAGAAGAGACAGAAAATTATGGAAATAGAAGAAGAGAGACAGAGAGAGATTGAAAGAGAGATTGAAGAAGAAAGATGTAAACAGAAGCAAATAGAGATGGAAGAGGAAGAACGAGAAAGGGAGAAAGAGAGACAGAGAGAGATCAAAAGGAAGAGAATGGAGAAGAGACAGAAAATTATGGAAATAGAAGAAGAGAGACAGAGAGAGATTGAAAGAGAGATTGAAGAAGAAAGATGTAAACAGAAGCAAATAGAGATGGAAGAGGAAGAAAGAGAGAGGGAGAAAGAGAGACAGAGACAGATTGAAATGAAGAGAATGGAGAAGAGACAGAAAATTATGGAAAGAGAAGAAGAGAGACAGAGAGAGATTGAAAGAGAGATTGAAGAAGAAAGATGTAAACAGAAGCAAATAGAGATGGAAGAGGAAGAAAGAGAGAGGGACAAAGAGAGACAGAGACAGATTGAAAGGAAGAGAATGGAGAAGAGACAGAAAATTATGGAAAGAGAAGAAGAGAGACAGAGAGAGATTGAAAGAGAGATTGAAGAAGAAAGATGTAAACAGAAGCAAATAGAGATGGAAGAGGAAGAAAGCGAGAGGGAGAAAGAGAGACAGAGACAGATTGAAAGGAAGAGAATGGAGAAGAGACAGAAAATTATGGAAAGAGAAGAAGAGAGACAGAGAGAGATTGAAAGAGAGATTGAAGAAGAAAGATGTAAACAGAAGCAAATAGAGATGGAAGAGGAAGAAAGCGAGAGGGAGAAAGAGAGACAGAGAGAGACCAAAAGGAAGAGAATGGAGAAGAGACAGAAAATTATGGAAATAGAAGGAGAGAGACAGAGAGAGATTGAAAGAGAGATTGAAGAAGAAAGATGTAAACAGAAGCAAATAGAGATGGAAGAGGAAGAAAGAGAAAGGGAAAAAGAGAGAGAGATGGGTGAGAAAGAGAGACGACAACAACAAGAGGAGAGAAAGATAATGTTTGAGAGAGATCAAGAAGAAGATATATGGAAACAGAAGCAAATTGACATGGAGAAGGAGGGAAGAGAGAGGGTGAACAAGAGACAGAGAGAGATAGAAGAGATACAGAGACGACAACAACAAGAGGAGAGACAGAAACAAAAAGAGAAGGAGAAAGAAAGGGAGAAAGGCAATGAGAATCAGAGAGAGATGGAATTAAAAGATCAGCAACAGAAAGAGATGGAGAGAGAAAATATGATTATGAGAGAAAGGGAGAAAGCAGGAAGAAGAAAGGAGGGGCAGAAAAATATTTTGGGGGAAGTTGAGGGACAGAATGAACTGGAGATAGAACAGGAGAGAGAGATGGAAGAAAAGCAGGAAGTGATTAAGGAAGCAGAGGAAGAGTACAGGGAAAGAGAAGAGAGAGGAAAGGAAGTAAGCATGAAGAAACATGTAGTAGTTAATGTTAAAGCAAAAGCACGGGAAGTCTTCAATAGGCGTAAAGAGAGGAGGTTAGAAGTGTTGAAGGGGGAACGAGAACACATAGAAAGAGGACAACAAATCAGGAGGGAGAAGGAGGAAAGACGACTGGAGATGGAAAGAAAACAGGAGAGGGCAAGACAACAAGAGGAGCAGGATAAAAAACGAGAGATTGAAATTGCTAGACAGAAAGAAATGTTCAGAATTAGAGAGGAGGAGAGGCAGAGAGAGGAAGAGAGAGAGGAGCAGAGAAAGAGAGCCATTGAAGGCCATTTATCTTTAATCAGAGAGAGAGAGAAGATTTTAGAGGTAAAGAAAAAAGAGGAGATGTCAGAAGAGGAAAGAAGGGAGATGCTTGAGAACAAGAGGGGTGACTTAGAGGGCACTGAAGAGGAGGAGGAGAAGGAAGATGACAAGGAGGACATTCTCCCACCTGATAAAAGTATCCGAAGGAGAGCCGTGGGCTGGATAAACAAGAAGTGGGAGAAGAGGAACCTCAGAAAGATAGAGAGAACCTGTCAGAGAGAAGCTGAGGAGGGCGATAAGATCGTCCACATAGGTAAGACCTGTTTTCCCTCTGCTTATGACATCATCCTCTGTAGTCTCCTCTACACACATACGTTCCACACCAGTCATCATGTTGCATCATTGTTTCAATATAAAACTACTGTCCAAAATGGTCAAGCTGATCTGGTATCAACTTAAATGTACTGTACACAGGGAATTTAGAATGGAAAACTCAACTGGATCTCAATGACCCTGGTCTAAAGTAGTGCATCATAGCCTTTTGAGGCCCTAAGAAACATTTTGTTCAGGTTTTTGACTACATTTCCTCCCAATCTACACTTTGCAACGGGACGTCGAGAACATATTGCATTTTTTAAAGTTTGCTGCAATTCTACACATTTTGCCATGACTTATGGCATGTTAAGATAATATCTGAATGAAATTGACTAACAAAATTAATGGGGGCTCACTGTAGTTCAAGGCCCCTGGGTAATTTGACCAAAAAGGTTTTTGGGGGTCAGGGGGCCCCTAGTTGCCATGGGGCCCTAAGCAATCGCATATGCCTAGGGCTGGCCCTGGCACTTTACAAAGAATAGGTGCCATTTGGGACTCATATTAAACTTTGGGTCAGGTGAATTCGGGATGGGAATTATTTTAATTTATTAACAAATTCCATGCCATGCTCAAATGAGAAGAGTAAAGAATCATTGGATCCAACTGGGTTTTCTATTCCTCATTCCCTGTGTCCATTACATTTAAGTTGACACCAGATACACAAAGTTGAATGAGAACTCTACTTCTTCTCCCCTTCCAGTCATCCCTGGACCCATAAGGCTAACCATGACCCGGGCAGAGAGAGAGAGGGAGAAGAGGAAGGAGCTGCTGGAGGCTGAGGAGAGAAGGAAGAAGTTGGAGGACTTCAATAAGCAGTGGAGAGTGCAGTCGCTGCTTAAAAAACACACTCATCAACAACTGAAGGAGGAGAGGGAGAAGATGAAGGAAAAGTACCTGGAGCAGATTAATCTGGAGGCTGATGAGCAAATCCAGAAGTTCAGCACCCAGTACATCACCCGGTGTCCAACCACCCAACACAGCCACGACTACAACCAAGGTCAGGAGTTGCCGGGGTGGGCGACAGGCCAACAAGTAAGCCAAGAGCCTGTTGCATCTGGAGATGGCCAGCAGGAGGGGCCAAGGAGGCAACAGGCATGGGCAGAGAACCAGGATGGGAGTTCAGAGAACCAGCAGGAGGGGCCAGAGAACCAACAGGAGGCGCCAGACAGCCAGCAGCGAGAAGCTCCAGAAGAGGTTGAAACATCAGAGCCAACCTCCAAGAACAAGAAAATGCCAAGCATCTGGAAGAAAATTAGGATGGGGTAAAGAATGTTTAAACATCTATTCATGTTTTACACTGTTAATATACATGTCATCACTTTAAAAAGTGACATTATCCAAATGTGAGAGTTTAGTGTACATGCAACACACATGTAAATATATAGATACTTACCTGTCTCTGTGATGTCTTACAGCCTTCCTGATGTGCTGTCTGCCTAGAGCTGGAACTCAATGAAGCCACAGTTCCACTGAGGTTACGTTGGTAATTAAAAGTGTCGCCCAATAATTCCTCCTCCTCTTTAAGTCATCAAGCCACATTTCCTCCTCAAAACATTATAGTCTCCTCAAGCCAGCAAGTATCCTCTTTATCAGGCAACAAACCATCTAAGGTCAGTGACCCTCCTCCCCAGAACAGAGACTCCCAGCTTTATCCAAGTTAAATTCATCTCTGATCACCACCTCTACAGTCCTAGAAAATATCCCCAAATGGAAATGGTTTAAACAGAAGTCCTCCCCTCTGACCAGTGGCTCCACAGACCAGAGTTTCTCATCTTTATTCAAGTTGAATGCAACTCTGATCATTTCCACCACCTCTCCTGTTAACTAAGGGGAGGTGCTGAAAAGGAGGTCTGGGAGGAGGTCTGCAGGTAGCCTGGACCGGACCGGTAGCAGCTAAGTTGCTGGCTCCATCCCCGGGCAGAGCTGCTCAGGCCAGTGATGTTTGATGATGTCATTTTTGTTTGCAAAGTTTTACTCTTTAATAAAAACATTTTTTTAAAGCAATATTGTTGTTACGGTGTGGATTGTTTTGTTATTTATTAGAATTGAAACATCCAGTAGTCATGGTAGATGTTAGACTTTCAATGAGACACCTAACATTCCATCAGTTTGATACAATGTGTGACATGTTATATTCGAGAGGAGTCCTCTATACACATCTATGTTAGACCATAGGAGAAATATCAGATTGAAATAGCTTCTCTAAGAATCTGAGGAGAGAGCAACAGTAGACACATCGTTAGCTCTCACACCTCCAGTTCAGTACTTGGGTCATTCCACCAATTGAGTACCTTTTTGGGGTGTGTAACTTTATTTCACCTAATTCTAACATTCTGTCATAAAGAGCACATGTTCAACTTAATATAAAACATGTTTCCCATCTCAAGAGTAACAAATACATACTATAGCAAGTGCCTGTTAAGTGCCAAATAAAGTGACAGAGTTGAATATAACAGAGTTGACTATTTCATCTAGAATCAAACATAGATCCCCATGTGACAGTGGGAATGGAATGCAAGCTTACCAAACACATGTAAATAGTTTAAACATTTCTAGATTGTCTCTCTATAGGTAACAGGGTTGATACATTATTATTAAAAGATTAGCTCACCGTTTTTATTGGTGAATCAAAATTGAATGATTCAATCATACATTGTTTTACAGCGGTGAAGTTTGCTTTATATTAAAGATTCATACTTTGCTCTTCAATTCCTCTTATAATATATATATATATATATATATATATATATATCAATGTAATATTCTAACTCGTCTGATGATAGTGAATAAGTTACAACCCTTGTTTTTACCATTCGGTGTCATATTCCCTTTTGAGGTGAAATGCAGCTACAAAATGTGCCATCCTCTGGTCAGAGGGTTAAGGGACCGTCTTAAAACTGCATCGCATACAATTGCCTGTAATTGAAAAAGGTCAATACCTTCTCAACTACATGACAGAGATCTCAAACAAATTTGACACTGTAAAGAGACTTTTCTCTCGAATGCAATTAGTTACATATTTTTTACTTCTGTAAAATCTACAAAAGGTAAAATAAATCACTTTACGATAAAAACATCAACATCTTCCACCCCATATTTATTTCATGAATACAACCAACTGTTATTGGTTCAGGGACCTCATGCCTCCAATCAATAGCAATAACTATTGTATTTTTGTATTTTTTTGACTTTGGTGATATTCTACCAACTTAAATTGACTTTATATTAAAAATACTTTCTTAAAACGTCAATAGCTTCCACCCCATATTATTTTAATGAATACATTTTTTATTTATATTTATTTATCCGTTATTTTACCAGGTAAGTTGACTGAGAACACGTTCTCATTTTCAGCAATGACCTGGGGAATAGTTACAGGGGAGAGGAGGGGGATGAATGAGCCAATTGTAAACTGGGGATTATTAGGTGACTGAGATGGTTTGAGGGCCAGATTGGGAATTGAGCCAGGACCTTAAGGGTAAACACCTTTACTCTTACGATCAGTGTCATGGGATCTTTAATGACCTCAGAGAGTCAGGACACCCATTTAACATCCCAGCCAAAAGACAACACCCTATACAGGGTAGTGTCCCCAATCACTGCCCTGGGGTATTGGGATATTTTTTAGACCAGATGAAAGAGTGCCTCCTACTGGCCCTCCAACACCAATTCCAGCAGCATTTGGTCTCCTTCCAGGGACTGACCAGGACCAACCCTGCTTCGCTTCAGAAGCAAGCCAGCGGTGGTATGCAGGGTGGTATGCTGCTGGCTTATGTTGATCTGCAATAGTATTGTGAAAAGACAGGACAGGAACACATCAGTCTCCAATGCACCATCTGACAAGTTGTTCTACACAGGAGCATGAAGAAAGGTAAAACCCATATCCTGTCTCACATCCCCAATACATTGTGAGGTGCTTTCAGTGTTGACAGTCCCAAAATACAACAGCTCATGTACAAAAACACTGCAACACAAACAAGTTCGCCTCTATCCCATTCAGACCGTAGAGGACAAAACTACATCTCCCATAATGCAACGCCAGCACCAGTGGGCAGCTCAGCTAACCGTCTGCAGCACAGAAAGGCATGCTAGCTGGCAACAGCAGCACTTTTAGCACTCTGTAAACTATATTAATAACAATAAAACACTGAAAGTTACATGTTTCAATAGTCTCACACTCCCTTATCACAATATATACAGCATTAACATCGGGATGTTTTATTTATATCACGTTATGGACTTCTACAAAGGAGTAATCTGCAACACATACCTTTCTCTCAGTGTTTTCTCAGACTGAGGAGAACGGGAGCTACGGGTTGTACCAGGGTGTTAGTAGGTGATGCAAGCACCCAGATGAAATAAAATACATTTAATGAAACAAAACCTCAAGATGTTAACATCTTTCAGCTACTGTAGCTGCCTACATAACATCAACAGTAGCGCAACAATTGAAAATAGACACCAAAAGTAAATTTCCTGGCGATCATAGCGATCTGACTCCCCCCCTGCTGTCTGAACTTGGAATATTCCTGTTCGCGGGCTTGGGGAACTGACCCCCAAACGGGTTGTTGTGTTCTGCCTTGTGTACTATTCTATTCATTTGAAGTTTGATGGAATAACCTTTTCAACTCTACTACATTTATATGTAGATTATATTTTGGTTCTATATTTCATATTTGATTTATGATTAGGCCTATGACTTTTGATTCAGCTCGCTGGTCACCATAGCATCTCCCACCTGTAGCACACGCTCCAGCAGGTATATCTCTCTCGTCACCCCCAAAACCAATTCTTTCATTGCCGCCTCTCCTTCCAGTTCTCTGCTGCCAATGACTGGAAGGAACTACAAAAAGCACTGAAACTGGAAACACTTATCTCCCTCACTAGCTTTAAGCACCAACTGTCAGAACAGCTCACAGACTACTGCACCTGTACATAGCCCACCTATATTTTAGCCCAAACAACTACCTCTTTCCCTACTGTATTTAATTTATTTATTTATTTTGCTCCTTTGCACCCCATTATTTTTATTTCTACTTTGCACATTCTTCCATTGCAAATCTACCATTCCAGTGTTTTACTTGCTATATTGTATTTACTTTGCCACCATGGCCTTTTTTTTGCCTTTACCTCCCTTATCTCACCTCATTTGCTCACATCGTATATAGACTTGTTTATACTGTATTATTGACTGTATGTTTGTTTTACTCCATGTGTAACTCTGTGTCATTGTATGTGTCGAACTGCTTTGCTTTATCCTGGCCAGGTCGCAATTGTAAATGAGAACTTGTTCTCAACTTGCCTACCTGGTTAAATAAAGGTGAAATAAAAATAAATAAAAAAATAAAAAATTCCACTTTGGCTACCTTGCACCATATTGTCCTCTCTTGCTATATCTTAAACTTTATGCCCTTGTGCAGATCTTCTCTCTAAACAATAGTCATGATAGTTTGAATGAGTTGAGTAAACTACACTGTTGTTAGTGTAACAGATGTTAATCGTTCTCTCCTTGCGTTGTGTTTTGTTCAAATAAATCACCCCAGCCAGTGGTCCCAGTTGAGCATTATTATCTGTTGTTAAATAGGAAACAGCAGGTTAGTTGTGAAGGGCTTAACGATGTTGATGGCTGTCAATGGTAAAATCTGTAGCATGAAAACAACTGTGTTAGCAGTGGGCTTATGTGACCATTACATCGGTGCATGCTAGCTAACCCACTTATATACAGCAATCATATACCAAAGCACATCCCAGAAAGCCCCTCAATCCCTAACAAGTACCATATACACACACACATGTATAAATCAGTAACGTACAGCAAACTTGTACACATTGTAAAATAGAAAATAGTATCCAGAACGTGACCTACCCCTTGCATCACATTTTCATACTGGGGAGACCTGACGTTCGTGATCTGCAAGCATGCCAATCACATCACGCCTTATTGTTAACGAACCAATAAGAACGCTTGAACATTAAATACACATTTCTTTAGAGGCAAGTGGAAACATAACCAACCCTGTTACATTCTCCCCTGCTGAATTACAGTTGCATACTATAAAGAAACAAAATGAGGTTTGCAATACCTTGCAATACATATGTCACCAAACATTCCAGTGCAAAGACTATTCTCTAAAGAGAATTAGGGGAAATCAAAGTCCCCATAGGAAAACATGCCTGTTAATTCAACGGCTCAGACACAAGAGGTATGTGGGTCTACAGTCAATCACGGATTACAAAAAGAAAACCAGCCCCGTCACGGACCAGGATGTTTTGCTCCCAGGCAGACTAAATCACTTTTTTGCCCGCTTTGAGGACAATACAGTGCCAATGACAGGGCCTGCAACGAAAACATGCGGACTCTCCTTCACTGCAGCCGAAGTGAGTAAAACATTTAAACGTGTTAACCCTCGCAAGGCTGCAGGCCCAGACGGCATCCCCAGCCGCGCCCTCAGAGCATGCGCAGACCAGCTTGCTGGTGTGTTTACGGACATATTCAATCAATCCCTATACCAGTCTGCTGTTCCCACATGCTTCAAGAGGGCCACCATTGTCCCTGTTCCCAAGAAAGCTAAGGTAACTGAGCTAAACGACTACCGCCCCGTAGCACTCACTTCTGTCATCATGAAGTGCTTTGAGAGACTAGTCAAGGACCATATCACCTCCACCCTACTTGACACCCTAGACCCACTCCAATTTGCTTACCGCCCAAATAGGTCCACAGACGATGCAATCTCAACCACACTGCACACTGCCCTAACCCATCTGGACAAGAGGAATACTTATGTGAGAATGCTGTTCATCGACTACAGCTCAGCATTTAACACCATAGTACCCTCCAAGCTCGTCATCAAGCTCGAGACCCTGGGTCTCGACCCCGCCCTGTGCAACTGGGTCCTGGACTTCCTGACGGGCCGCCCCCAGGTTGTGAGGGTAGGCAACAACATCTCCACCCCGCTGATCCTCAAAACTGGGGCCCCACAAGGGGCGTTCTGGGCCCTCTCCTGTACTCCCTGTTCACCCACGACTGCATGGCCACACACACCACCAACTCAATCATCAAGTTTGCGGACGACACAACAGTGGTAGGCTTGATTACCAACAACGACGAGACGGCCTACAGGGAGGAGGTGAGGGCCCTCGGAGTGTGGTGTCAGGAAAATAACCTCACACTCAACTTCAACAAAACTAAGGAGATGATTGTGGACATCAGGAAACAGCAGAGGGAACAACCCCCTATCCACATCGATGGAACAGTAGTGGAGAGGGTAGTAAGTTTTAAGTTCCTCGGCATACACATCACAGACAAACTGAATTGGTCCACCCACACAGACAGCGTCGTGAAGAAGGCGCAGCAGCGCCTCTTCAACCTCAGGAAGCTGAAGAAATTCGGCTTGTCACCAAAAACACTCACAAACTTCTACAGATGCACAATCGAGAGCATCCCGGCGGGCTGTATCACAGCCTGGTACGGCAACTGCTCCGCCCACAACCGTAAGGCTCTCCAGAGGGTAGTGAGGTCTGCACAACGCATCACCGGGGGCAAACTACCTGCCCTCCAGGACACCTACACCACCCGATGTTACAGGAAGGCCATAAAGATCATCAAGGACAACAACCACCCGAGCCACTGCCTGTTCACCCCGCTACCATCCAGAAGGCGAGGTCAGTACAGGTGCATCAAAGCTGGGACCGAGAGACTGAAAAACAGCTTCTATCTCAAGGCCATCAGACTGTTAAACAGCAACCACTAACATTGAGTGGCTGCTGCCAACACACTGACTCAACTCCAGCCACTTTAATAATGGGAATTGATGGGAAATGATGTCAAATATATCACTAGCCACTTTAAACAATGCTACCTAATATAATGTTTACATACCCTACATTATTCATCTCATATGTATACGTATATGCTGTACTCTATATCATCTACTGCATCTTTATGTAATACATGTATCACTAGCCACTTTAACTATGCCACTTTGTTTACATACTCATCTCATATGTATATACTGTACTCGAGACCATCTACTGTATCTTGCCTATGCTGCTCTGTACCATCACTCATTCATACATCTTTATGTACATATTCTTTATCCCCTTTACACTTGTGTGTATAATACAGTAGTTTTGGAATTGTTAGTTAGATTACTTGTTGGTTATTACTGCATTGTCGGAACTAGAAGCACAAGCATTTCGCTACCCTCGCATTAACATCTGCTAACCATGTGTATGTGACAAATAAAATTTGATTTGATTTGATTTTATAATGTTAGGGTTAATGTTAGGGTTAAGGTTAGGGTTAAGGTTAGGGTTAAGGTTAGGGTTAAGGTTAGGGTTAATGTTAGGGTTAAGGTTAGGGTTAAGGTTAAGGTTAGGGTTAAGGTTAGGGTTAAGGTTAGGGTTAAGGTTAGGGTTAAGGTTAGGGTTAAGGTTAGGGTTAAGGTTAGGGTTAAGGTTAGGGTTAAGGTTAGGGTTAAGGTTAGGGTTAAGGTTAGGGTTAAGGTTAGGGTTAAGGTTAGGGTTAAGGTTAGGGTTAATGTTAGGGTTAAGGTTAGGGTTAAGGTTAGGGTTAAGGTTAGGGTTAATGTTAGGGTTAAGGTTAGGGTTAATGTTAGGGTTAAGGTTAGGGTTAAGGTTAGGGTTAAGGTTAAGGTTAGGGTTAAGGTTAGGGTTAGGGTTAAGGTTAGGGTTAAGGTTAGGGTTAAGGTTAGGGTTAATGTTAGGGTTAAGGTTAGGGTTAAGGTTAGGGTTAAGGTTAGGGTTAAGGTTAGGGTTAAGGTTAGGGTTAAGGTTAGGGTTAATGTTAGGGTTAATGTTAGGGTTAAGGTTAGGGTTAATGTTAGGGTTAAGGTTAGGGTTAAGGTTAGGGTTAAGGTTAGGGTTAATGTTAGGGTTAAGGTTAGGGTTAAGGTTAGGGTTAAGGTTAGGGTTAATGTTAGGGTTAAGGTTAGGGTTAATGTTAGGGTTAAGGTTAGGGTTAAGGTTAGGGTTAAGGTTAGGGTTAAGGTTAGGGTTAATGTTAGGGTTAAGGTTAGGGTTAAGGTTAGGGTTAAGGTTAGGGTCAGTTTTAGGTTTTGGTCAGACGGGCTGTCAATGGGATGTTGGTCAGAAAAGTCCATGTAGTCCTTCCCTTCTCAAACCTGTCCTCCCCTAACCAGCTCATATCATGTATTCCACCACCAGCACACCTGATTCACTAATCAGAGGTTTGGATGATTAGTTGACCAGTGGTACAAAGTGGACTGGCTCTAGGTGAACTATGTGGAGAGTCTTCCAGGGACAGTACAGTACAGACGGAGAAGCTAACAACAGTGTAGTTTACTCAACTCATTCAAACTATCATGAATATTGTTTAGAGAGAAGATCTGCACAAGGGCATAAAGTTTAAGATATAGCAAGAAAGGACAATATGCAAGGTAGCCAAAGTGGAATCAAAAGTCATAGGCCTAATCATCAATCAAATATGAAATATAAAACCCAAATATATAATCTACATATAAAGACAACATGTCATCTACATGTGTTATAGAATAGCTCCCTTCTCACATCCCAGGTCATGTTTGGACTGGAACGGGACAACTCAACGGGCTATGCGCATCTCCCCAATAGCCTACAGACAACTTTCCTGAGTGCAATGTCATTAATGTGACCGATATGTACAGTATAATAAGCATAGTGAAGAAGGAAGAGATCCCACCTCTGACGCACAGCAGAGACATCGCTGCTGAGATTTCCCCTGGAGCAAGAGTCCCTCAAGAATTTAAAAACAGTCATTGCGTTTCAATGAATGTCCTCCCCAAACGCTTGTTGCATCGTGAACTATCCTCCCAGTCCCTTGGGAGTTCAGCGGATGGATGATGCGCCGCTGCCATTTACTTGGATGAGAAGTTGGACGAACGCTCCTCCAGCTCACGATACGAAATGGTTGAGAACTGCAGTGTGGTGATGTGTCGTTCACGAACGAACGGCTCTTTCTGAACGGATCTTTTTGTTGAACCTCGGGAACCGAATTGCATCGGTGAAAGAGCCATTCACCCGGCTCTATGATTTGCAAACTGCTACTACTGTTTGTTGAGCTCAGAACAACGTTTTTCTGTAGATAAATTACAACATCATTATCTAAAGGGTGAATCCTCACTGCAGAAATTACAAATAGTGGGGAAAGAGTTGTGATTGTATGTTTGTTTGTACAGTTATGGCTGTAATGTTATTATTTTGTGTTCTCACTAAACACCCACATTTGTATTTGTGTGGGAAATGTGTGTAGGCTATGTTTGCTGTTTGTATTTCATTGAACTTTAGGCCCATACAAAGACAAATCACACAACATAGAATTCCAAATAACCTTAGGCAAAAACACACGAAATAAAAGTCAAGTGAAAATAGTTATAAATGTCTTTATCAACTATGAGTAGCGAAACGATATGACTTTTGGACACTGATGCGCAGGAGAACCCCTAGCTGTCAATCAAGCAGGCGCGGTGAACGGATTATGACCATCAAGCGTTCCAAATGACGCAACAATACAGTTCTAGAACAGAGAAAGTTAATGCGAAGATATTATTCGGTTCCACACTAAAACTGCGCTTTGACACGTGTGATTTGAGGTGAGTCAAATATTTACAGAAGTTTACAATACATTAACCATCCGCTAGCCTACTTAGCCAATAATTCTGTCATGGTAAGATAACACACGTGAAGGTGAACGTTAATGTATTTTAAATATTTTTTATTTCTGACATTATATAGCTAGCCTTATAAAATGCAATGATTTATTATAGCTTTGTTATTTCTGTTGCTATCAATCACTCCATCTGTATCTACTCTTCTGTCTGTCGGACTATCTGAATTGTCTGTGTACTGTCGAGCCAGAAAGGTTCTTTCACATAGGTTCATATTCACAAAGTCTCATAGAAGGAGTGCTGATCAATAATCAGTTTGGTCTTTTAAATTAAACTGAATACGTTTTGATGGACAGGAGGCGACCTGATCCTAGATCAGCACTCCTATCCTGAAACACTTTGTGGACACAATCCAGGTGTACTGTGATTATGAAGTTGTGATGAGGTATTATTATATTAGTTGTGCTGATGCATGATGGGTTGTAGGCTAGAGCTTGAGGACTCAACTCTGAAGACTGTTTCACTGACCTGGTGAGTAAATGTTGTGTACAATGGCACCATCTAGTGACAGAAACATAGAAACACACATTGTTGCTGAACGAAGGCATCTCTTTATTTTCCAGAAATAAAACTTGTAGACCTTTCCTGCAGCCTCTGAGGAGATGGACAGCTCTTCTTCTTCTGGACGATCTCCGTCTCCTACTGGGACTGTCTTCTTACCCCCTCCTATCATGTGGAACAGTCTGTAAGTCATTCATCACATAACCTAGCTGTGGTCCAGGGCATTATGTGTGGCTTGCTGAAGGAAGGCTCAGTGTCTGCAAGCTGTACGTAACGCCCTGGACCAGAGTGACACATGACCCACCTCTGGCCATCATGGACAGTGAACTCATCACATTCACCTACTGTAAGTCACAGTTGTGTGATTTGTGTTATTAAAGACAGTTAAATTGAGCAGAAGTTGAATTATTATTGTAATATTGTAGTAAATTGTCTGAGTTCACTTCCTAAATAATGTGTTGACATTCCTTTGCTCCCAGCTACCAGCAGGCAGAGATGGAGGTTCACTTCCTGAGAGAAGAGAAGAAGACCTGTACAGAGAAGGAAGCCCACATGCTTGAGTTGAGGGGGAAGGATCGAACGATCCGAAACCAGAAAAAGGAGATGGACAGACTTCAAGTGTGCCTCTGGGAGGAGGAAAAGAAGAGGAATGGTGGAAAGGAGAAGGACATTGAACAATTACAGTCTGAGACAGACCATCTCCGAGCCCTTTTACAAGATGAAAGGAGGAGAAGAAGAGTAGAAAGGGGTATCATGAAAGAGTGGAAGGCTGAGATCCTGAGACTGAGGGAGGCAGAGAGCCAGAGGGAGGCAGAGAGCCAGAGAGAGGCAGAGAGCCAGAGGGAAGCAGAGAGACAGAGGGAGGCAGAGAGCCAGAGGGAAGCAGAGAGACAGAGGGAGGCAGAGAGCCTGAGAGATGCAAAGAGACAGAGGGAAGCAGAGAGACAGAGGGAGGCAGAGAGACAGTGGGAGGGAGAGAGACAGAGGGAGGCAGAGAGACAGAGGGAGGCAGAGAGACAGAGGGAGGCAGAGAGACAGTGGGAGGGAGAGAGACAGAGGGAGGCAGAGAGAGCCACAGAAACGAAGGATAACCAAAGGAAAATGCAGGAGATCCACAGACAAAATGACCCTGCTATTGATGTTGTCCAGTGTTTGATTCAATTACCTAGCTCTAGGTTGTATTTCTGTGTATCATTCTCTGCAAATCCATTGAAAGTATGTCTTGGTCATAGATTATCACTAATTTTACCTTTTAAAATGAAGCAAGAGATTGAGAGATTGAGGCTATGGCAGAAAGTCATGGAGGATCAGCGACCAAGACTGGCCTGGAACAACAAACCTATTGAGACAGGAAGAGAGAGGGAAAGAGAGAGGGAAAGAGAGAGAAAAGCAGAATTGGAAAGTCAAGAAATGAAGAAGAAAGTGGAACAGGCAGAAGAAACGATAAAAGCGTTAGAACGAGAGATTGAGAGATTGAAAGAGATTGAGAAGGAAATAACATTTGAAAGAGAAAGAGACGTGCGTATTGCAGAGAATGAGAAAGACAAACTGGTTAACGAAAAGGTAAAAGAGTTAGAGAGAGAGGTTGAGAGACTGAAAGAAGAAATGACAACAAAAGAGATTCAATACAAAATCAAATTTGAAAGAGCGAAAGAAGCGTTTAGAAGACAGAATGAGAGAGTGAAACAGGTTAACCAAAATGTCCTAGTGTTAGACAGAGAGGTTGTGAGAATGAAAGAAGAGATTAGATTGAAAGACGAGACTCAACCAGAGAGAACATTTGATAGAGACAGAGAGAGAAAAAATGATTGGAGACGAAGTGAAGAGGAGATGAAAAATAGAGTGGAGAGAGAGATGGAGATGGAGACAGACCTCATCAATGACAAAAAGACGTCTGAATTGGAGGAAGTCTTCAAGAAAATCAAGGAACAGCGGATAGAATTAGAAAATATGGAAACAGACAAATATAAATGGAAACAGAACCAAATGGACACGGAGGATAAGATGGAGGGTGAGGACAACAAACAGAAAGAGGTAGAAAGAAAGAGAATGGAGAAAACACTAAAACAGAGACAACAAGAAGATGAGAAGAAGAAGGAGGTGGAGAGAGAAGAAGAGAGACGCAAACAGAAGCACATAGAGATGGAAGAGGAAGAAAGAGAGAGGGAGAAAGAGAGACAGAGACAGATTGAAAGGAAGAGAATGGAGAAGAGACAGAAAATTATGGAAATAGAAGAAGAGAGACAGAGGCAGATTGAAAGAGAGAACGATGAAGAAAGATGTAAACAGAAGCAAATAGAGATGGAAGAGGAAGAAAGAAAGAGGGAGAAAGAGAGACAGAGACAGACTGAAAGGAAGAGAATGGAGAAGAGACAGAAAATTATGGAAAGAGAAGAAGAGAGACAGAGAGAGATTGAAAGAGAGATTGAAGAAGAAAGATGTAAACAGAAGCAAATAGAGATGGAAGAGGAAGAACGAGAAAGGGAGAAAGAGAGACAGAGAGAGACCAAAAGGAAGAGAATGGAGAAGAGACAGAAAATTATGGAAATAGAAGGAGAGAGACAGAGAGAGGTTGAAAGAGAGATTGAAGAAGAAAGATGTAAACAGAAGCAAATAGAGATGGAAGAGGAAGAACGAGAAAGGGAGAAAGAGAGACAGAGAGAGATCAAAAGGAAGAGAATGGAGAAGAGACAGAAAATTATGGAAATAGAAGAAGAGAGACAGAGAGAGATTGAAAGAGAGATTGAAGAAGAAAGATGTAAACAGAAGCAAATAGAGATGGAAGAGGAAGAAAGAGAGAGGGAGAAAGAGAGACAGAGACAGATTGAAAGGAAGAGAATGGAGAAGAGACAGAAAATTATGGAAAGAGAAGAAGAGAGACAGAGAGAGATTGAAAGAGAGATTGAAGAAGAAAGATGTAAACAGAAGCAAATAGAGATGGAAGAGGAAGAACGAGAAAGGGAGAAAGAGAGACAGAGAGAGATCAAAAGGAAGAGAATGGAGAAGAGACAGAAAATTATGGAAATAGAAGAAGAGAGACAGAGAGAGATTGAAAGAGAGATTGAAGAAGAAAGATGTAAACAGAAGCAAATAGAGATGGAAGAGGAAGAAAGAGAGAGGGAGAAAGAGAGACAGAGACAGATTGAAAGGAAGAGAATGGAGAAGAGACAGAAAATTATGGAAATAGAAGGAGAGAGACAGAGAGAGATTGAAAGAGAGATTGAAAAAGAAAGATGTAAACAGAAGCAAATAGAGATGGAAGAGGAAGAAAGAGAAAGGGAGAAAGAGAGACAGAGAGAGATGGGTGAGAAAGAGAGACGACAACAACAAGAGGAGAGAAAGATAATGTTTGAGAGAGATCAAGAAGAAGATATATGGAAACAGAAGCAAATTGACATGGAGAAGGAGGGAAGAGAGAGGGTGAACAAGAGACAGAGAGAGATAGAAGAGATACAGAGACGACAACAACAAGAGGAGAGACAGAAACAAAAAGAGAAGGAGAAAGAAAGGGAGAAAGGCAATGAGAATCAGAGAGAGATGGAATTAAAAGATCAGCAACAGAAAGAGATGGAGAGAGAAAATATGATTATGAGAGAAAGGGAGAATATATATCCCATTTAGCAGACGCTTTTGTCCAAAGCGACTTACAAGTCGGCTGGGGCCACTACTTTTACATATGGGTGGTCCCAGCGGGAATCGAACCCACGACGCTTGGCGTTGCAAGCGTTGCAAGCGCCATGCTCTACCGACTGAGCCACAGAAAGCAGGAAGAAGAAAGGAGGGGCAGAAAAATATTTTGGGGGAAGTTGAGGGACAGAATGAACTGGAGATAGAACAGGAGAGAGAGATGGAAGAAAAGCAGGAAGTGATTAAGGAAGCAGAGGAAGAGTACAGGGAAAGAGAAGAGAGAGGAAAGGAAGTAAGCATGAAGAAACATGTAGTAGTTAATGTTAAAGCAAAAGCACGGGAAGTCTTCAATAGGCGTAAAGAGAGGAGGTTAGAAGTGTTGAAGGGGGAACGAGAACACATAGAAAGAGGACAACAAATCAGGAGGGAGAAGGAGGAAAGACGGCTGGAGATGGAAAGAAAACAGGAGAGGGCAAGACAACAAGAGGAGCAGGATAAAAAACGAGAGATTGAAATTGCTAGACAGAAAGAAATGTTCAGAATTAGAGAGGAGGAGAAGCAGAGAGAGGAAGAGAGAGAGGAGCAGAGAAAGAGAGCCATTGAAGGCCATTTATCTTTAATCAGAGAGAGAGAAGATTTTAGAGGTAAAGAAAAAAGAGGAGATGTCAGAAGAGGAAAGAAGGGAGATGCTTGAGAACAAGAGGGGTGACTTAGAGGACACTGAAGAGGAGGAGGAGAAGGAAGATGACAAGGAGGACATTCTCCCACCTGATAAAAGTATCCGAAGGAGAGCCGTGGGCTGGATAAACAAGAAGTGGGAGAAGAGGAACCTCAGAAAGATAGAGAGAACCTGTCAGAGAGAAGCTGAGGAGGGCGATAAGATCGTCCACATAGGTAAGACCTGTTTTCCCTCTGCTTATGACATCATCCTCTGTAGTCTCCTCTACACACATACGTTCCACACCAGTCATCATGTTGCATCATTGTTTCAATATAAAACTACTGTCCAAAATGGTCAAGCTGATCTGGTATCAACTTAAATGTACTGTACACAGGGAATTTAGAATGGAAAACTCAACTGGATCTCAATGACCCTGGTCTAAAGTAGTGCATCATAGCCTTTTGAGGCCCTAAGAAACATTTTGTTCAGGTTTTTGACTACATTTCCTCCCAATCTACACTTTGCAACGGGGCGTAGAGAACATATTGCATTTTTTTAAGCAAGTTTGCTGCAATTCTACACATTTTCCCATGGGGTGGAGAGAAGAATTTGCAGTTTTAAAGCTAATTTCCTTCAATTCTACACATTTTGCCATGACTTATGGCATGTTAAGATAATATCTGAATGAAATTGTCTAACAAAATTAATGGGGGCTCACTGTAGTTCAAGGCCCCTGGGTAATTTGACCAAAAAAGGTTTTTGGGGGGTCAGGGGGCCCCTAGTTGCCATGGGGCCCTAAGCAATCGCATATGCCTAGGGCTGGCCCTGGCACTTTACAAAGAATAGGTGCCATTTGGGACTCATGTTAAACTTTGGGTCAGGTGAATTCGGGATGGGAATTATTTTAATTTATTAACAAATTCCATGCCATGCTCAAATGAGAAGAGTAAAGAATCATTGAGATCCAACTGGGTTTTCTATTCCTCTTTCCCTGTGTCCATTACATTTAAGTTGACACCAGATCCACAAAGTTGAATGAGAACTCTACTTCTTCTCCCCTTCCAGTCATCCCTGGACCCATAAGGCTAACCATGACCCGGGCAGAGAGAGAGAGGAGAAGAGGAAGGAGCTGCTGGAGGCTGAGGAGAGAAGGAAGAAGTTGGAGGACTTCAATAAGCAGTGGAGAGTGCAGTCGCTGCTTAAAAAACACACTCATCAACAACTGAAGGAGGAGAGGGAGAAGATGAAGGAAAAGTACCTGGAGCAGATTAATCTGGAGGCTGATGAGCAAATCCAGAAGTTCAGCACCCAGTACATCACCCGGTGTCCAACCACCCAACACAGCCACGACTACAACCAAGGTCAGGAATTGCCGGGGTGGGCGACAGGCCAACAAGTAAGCCAAGAGCCTGTTGCATATGGAGATGGCCAGCAGGAGGGGCCAAGGAGGCAACAGGCATGGGCAGAGAACCAGGAGGGGAGTTCAGAGAACCAGCAGGAGGGGCCAGAGAACCAACAGGAGGCGCCAGACAGCCAGCAGCGAAGCTCCAGAAGAGGTTGAAACATCAGAGCCAACCTCCAAGAACAAGAAAAAGCCAAGCATCTGGAAGAAAATTAGGATGGGGTAAAGAATGTTTAAACATCTATTCATGTTTTACACTGTTAATATACATGTCATCACTTTAAAAAGTGACATTATCCAAATGTGAGGGTTTAGTGTACATGCAACACACATGTAAATATATAGATACTTACCTGTCTCTGTGATGTCTTACAGCCTTCCTGATGTGCTGTCTGCCTAGAGCTGGAACTCGATGAAGCCACAGTTCCACTGAGGTTACGTTGGTAATTAAAAGTGTCGCCCAATAATTCCTCCTCCTCTTTAAGTCATCAAGCCACATTTCCTCCTCAAAACATTATAGTCTCCTCAAGCCAGCAAGTATCCTCTTTATCAGGCAACAAACCATCTAAGGTCAGTGACCCTCCTCCCCAGAACAGAGACTCCCAGCTTTATCCAAGTTAAATTCATCTCTGATCACCACCTCTACAGTCCTAGAAAATATCCCCAAATGGAAATGGTTTAAACAGAAGTCCTCCCCTCTGACCAGTGGCTCCACAGACCAGAGTTTCTCATCTTTATTCAAGTTGAATGCAACTCTGATCATTTCCACCACCTCTCCTGTTAATTAAGGGGAGGTGCTGAAAAGGAGGTCTGGGAGGAGGTCTGCAGGTAGCCTGGACCGGACCGGTAGCAGCTAAGTTGCTGGCTCCATCCCCGGGCAGAGCTGCTCAGGCCAGTGATGTTTGATGATGTCATTTTTGTTTGCAAAGTTTTACTCTTTAATAAAAGCATTTTTTTAAAGCAATATTGTTGTTACGGTGTAGATTGTTTTGTTATTTATTAGAATTGAAACATCCAGTAGTCATGGTAGATGTTAGACTTTCAATGAGACACCTGACATTCCATCAGTTTGATACAATGTGTGACATGTTATATTCGAGAGGAGTCCTCTATACACATCTATGTTAGACCATAGGAGAAATATCAGATTGAAATAGCTTCTCTAAGAATCTGAGGAGAGAGCAACAGTAGACACATCGTTAGCTCTCACACCTCCAGTTCAGTACTTGGGTCATTCCACCAATTGAGTACCTTTTTGGGGTGTGTAACTTTATTTCACCTAATTCTAACATTCTGTCATAAAGAGCACATGTTCAACTTAATATAAAACATGTTTCCCATCTCAAGAGTAACAAATACATACTATAGCAAGTGCCTGTTAAGTGCCAAATAAAGTGACAGAGTTGAATATAACAGAGTTGACTATTTCATCTAGAATCAAACATAGATCCCCATGTGACAGTGGGAATGGAATGCAAGCTTACCAAACACATGTAAATAGTTTAAACATTTCTAGATTGTCTCTCTATAGGTAACAGGGTTGATACATTATTATTAAAAGATTAGCTCACCGTTTTTATTGGTGAATCAAAATTGAATGATTCAATCATACATTGTTTTACAGCGGTGAAGTTTGCTTTATATTAAAGATTCATACTTTGCTCTTCAATTCCTCTTATAATATATATATATATATATATATATATATATATATATATATATATATATATATCAATGTAATATTCTAACTCGTCTGATGATAGTGAATAAGTTCCAACCCTTGTTTTTCCAATTCGGTGTCATATTCCCTTTTGAGGTGAAATGCAGCTACAAAATGTGCCATCCTCTGGTCAGAGGGTTAAGGGACCGTCTTAAAACTGCATCGCATACAATTGCCTGTAATTGAAAAAGGTCAATACCTTCTCAACTACATGACAGAGATCTCAAACAAATTTGACACTGTAAAGAGACCTTTTCTCTCAAATGCAATTAGTTACATATTTTTTACTTCTGTAAAATCTACAAAAGGTAAAATAAATCACTTTACGATAAAAACATCAACATCTTCCACCCCATATTTATTTCATGAATACAACCAACTGTTATTGGTTCAGGAACCTCATCCCTCCAATCAACAACAACAAGTTTTGTATTTTCTCACTAAGAATTTTCTATAAATATAAATTCACTTTACATAAAAACAAATCTTAATATCTTTCACCCCATATGACTTTCATGAGTAAAACTAACTCTTATTGGTTCAGGGACCTCATGCCTCCAATCAATAGCAATAACTATTGTATTTTTGTATTTTTTTGACTTTGGTGATATTCTACCAACTTAAATTGACTTTATATTAAAAATACTTTCTTAAAACGTCAATAGCTTCCACCCCATATTATTTTAATGAATACATTTTTTATTTATATTTATTTATCCGTTATTTTACCAGGTAAGTTGACTGAGAACACGTTCTCATTTTCAGCAATGACCTGGGGAATAGTTACAGGGGAGAGGAGGGGGATGAATGAGCCAATTGTAAACTGGGGATTATTAGGTGACTGAGATGGTTTGAGGGCCAGATTGGGAATTGAGCCAGGACCTTAAGGGTAAACACCTTTACTCTTACGATCAGTGTCATGGGATCTTTAATGACCTCAGAGAGTCAGGACACCCGTTTAACATCCCAGCCAAAAGACAACACCCTATACCGGGTAGTGTCCCCAATCACTGCCCTGGGGTATTGGGATATATTTTAGACCAGATGAAAGAGTGCCTCCTACTGGCCCTCCAACACCACTTCCAGCAGCATTTGGTCTCCCTTCCAGGGACTGACCAGGACCAACCCTGCTTCGCTTCAGAAGCAAGCCAGCGGTGGTATGCAGGGTGGTATTCTGCTGGCTTATGTTGATCTGCAATAGTATTGTGAAAAGACAGGACAGGAACACATCAGTCTCCAATGCACCATCTGACAAGTTGTTCTACACAGGAGCATGAAGAAAGGTAAACCCCATATCTTGTCTCACATCCCCAATACATTGCTAGGTGCTTTCAGTGTTGACAGTCCCAAAATACAACAACTCATGTACAAAAACACTGCAACACAAACAAGTTCGCCTCTATCCCATTCAGACCGTAGAGGACAAAACTACATCTCCCATAATGCAACGTCAGCACCAGTGGGCAGCTCAGCTAACCGTCTGCAGCACAGAAAGGCATGCTAGCTGGCAACAGCAGCACTTTTAGCACTCTGTAAACTATATTGATAACAATAAAACACTGAAAGTTACATGTTTCAATAGTCTCACACTCCCTTATCACAATATCTACAGCATTAACATCGGGATGTTTTATTTATATCACGTTATGGACTTCTACAAAGGAGTAATATGCAACACATACCTTTCTCTCAGTGTTTTCTCAGACTGAGGAGAACTGGAGCTACGGGTTGTACCAGGGTGTTAGTAGGTGATGCAAGCACCCAGATGAAATAAAATACATTTAATGAAACAAAACCTCAAGATGTTAACATCTTTCAGCTACTGTAGCTGCCTACCTAACATCAACAGTAGCGCAACAATTGAAAATAGACACCAAAAGTAAATTTCCTGGCGATCATAGTGATCTGACTCCCCCCCTGCTGTCTGAACTTGGAATATTCCTGTTCGCGGGCTTGGGGAACTGACCCCCAAACGGGTTGTTCTGTTCTGCTTTGTGTACTATTCTATTCATTTGAAGTTTGATGGAATAACCTTTTCAACTCTACTACATTTATATGTAGATTATATTTTGGTTTTATATTTCATATTTGATTTATGATTAGGCCTATGACTTTTGATTCAGCTCGCTGGTCACCATAGCATCTCCCACCTGTAGCACACGCTCCAGCAGGTATATCTCTCTCGTCACCCCCAAAACCAATTCTTTCATTGCCGCCTCTCCTTCCAGTTCTCTGCTGCCAATGACTGGAAGGAACTACAAAAAGCACTGAAACTGGAAACACTTATCTCCCTCACTAGCTTTAAGCACCAACTGTCAGAACAGCTCACAGATTACTGCACCTGTACATAGCCCACCTATATTTTAGCCCAAACAACTACCTCTTTCCCTACTGTATTTAATTTATTTATTTATTTTGCTCCTTTGCACCCCATTATTTTTATTTCTACTTTGCACATTCTTCCATTGCAAATCTACCATTCCAGTGTTTTACTTGCTATATTGTATTTACTTTGCCACCATGGCCTTTTTTTGCCTTTACCTCCCTTATCTCACCTCATTTGCTCACATCGTATATAGACTTGTTTATACTGTATTATTGACTGTATGTTTGTTTTACTCCATGTGTAACTCTGTGTCATTGTATGTGTTGAACTGCTTTGCTTTATCCTGGCCAGGTCGCAATTGTAAATGAGAACTTGTTCTCAACTTGCCTACCTGGTTAAATAAAGGTGAAATAAAAATAAATAAATAAATAAAAAATTCCACTTTGGCTACCTTGCACCATATTGTCAACTCTTGCTATATCTTAAACGTTATGCCCTTGTGCAGATCTTCTCTCTAAACAATAGTCATGATAGTTTGAATGAGTTGAGTAAACTACACTGTTGTTAGAGTAACAGATGTTAATCGTTCTCTCCTTGCGTTGTGTTTTGTTCAAATAAATCACCCCAGCCAGTGGTCCCAGTTGAGCATTATTATCTGTTGTTAAATAGGAAACAGCAGGTTAGTTGTGAAGGGCTTAACGATGTTGATGGCTGTCTGTTGCTCAAAAACTGACTCCAAGCGTTGCAATCCAAGTGTTTCAGTCGTGGTAAAAACCAACACATCGTCCAGGTAACAGAGAAGGATAGAATCATTTTGATCCCCGATAATGCTCAACATCATCCTCATGAATGTAGCTGGGCTGTTGCATAGTCCTTGTGGAAGACGGTTAGATGTCCATATCCTTCTCCTGATCCTCCTCAACTGAGACCACAGACCCCTGAATCCCTTCTACCACATCCCTCTCAACAGTCCCCACCTGAACCCCATCACTCGTACCAGGCATCTCCTCCACTACCTGGGAGACTAGCCCCACCTGAACCCCATCACTCGTACCAGGCATCTCCTCCACTACCTGGGAGACTAGCCCCACCTGAACCCCATCACTCGTACCAGGCATCTCCTCCACTACCTGGGAGACTAGCACCACCTGAACCCCATCACTCGTACCAGGCATCTCCTCCACTACCTGGGAGACTAGCCCCACCTGAACCCCATCACTCGTACCAGGCATCTCCTACACTACCTGGGAGACTAGCACCACCTGAACCCCATCACTCGTACCAGGCATCTCCTACACTACCTGGGAGACTAGCCCCACCTGAACCCCATCACTCGTACCAGGCATCTCCTCCACTACCTGGGAGACTAGCACCACCTGAACCCCATCACTCGTACCAGGCATCTCCTACACTACCTGGGAGACTAGCCCCACCTGAACCCCATCACTCGTACCAGGCATCTCCTCCACTACCTGGGAGACTAGCACCACCTGAACCCCATCACTCGTACCAGGCATCTCCTCCACTACCTGGGAGACTAGCCCCACCTGAACCCCATCACTCGTACCAGGTATCTCCTACACTACCTGGGAGACTAGCACCACCTGAACCCCATCACTCGTACCAGGCATCTCCTACACTACCTGGGAGACTAGCCCCACCTGAACCCCATCACTCGTACCAGGCATCTCCTCCACTACCTGGGAGACTAGCACCACCTGAACCCCATCACTCGTACCAGGCATCTCCTCCACTACCTGGGAGACTAGCCCCACCTGAACCCCATCACTCGTACCAGGTATCTCCTACACTACCTGGGAGACTAGCACCACCTGAACCCCATCACTCGTACCAGGCATCTCCTCCACTACCTGGGAGACTAGCCCCACCTGAACCCCATCACTCGTACCAGGTATCTCCTACACTACCTGGGAGACTAGCACCACCTGAACCCCATCACTCGTACCAGGTATCTCCTACACTACCTGGGAGACTAGCCCCACCTGAACCCCATCACTCGTACCAGGCATCTCCTACACTACCTGGGAGACTAGCACCACCTGAACCCCATCACTCGTACCAGGCATCTCCTACACTACCTGGGAGACTAGCCCCACCTGAACCCCATCACTCGTACCAGGCATCTCCTACACTACCTGGGAGACTAGCACCACCTGAACCCCATCACTCGTACCAGGCATCTCCTATACTACCTGGGAGATTAGCTCCACATGAACCCCCTCCTGTACCCCAGCACTCGTACTGGGCACCTCCTCACCAGTCTGAGGAAATGGCTGTTCAGATCCATCTTTACCTTCTACAACAATATTTTTCTGCTGCATAATATTCTCCTCTGGTACAAGTTTCAACTCCGTGCCCTCAACACGGACAACTTGTTCCTCAGCAACAGGTGCTTGTGGCTGCTCTACCGCTGTCGGCTTATCTCTCCCTACATCAGTGGGCCCAGTCCTTACAAGGACCACCTGCGTCCCTCCCTCTGCCTTCTCCCTTTTCGGGAGAAGCATATCGCTTATGGCCAACATCACCACACTCAAAACACCGTTGACTACCCGTTCTAGCATAAGCCATATACAATCTATTGTCATACTTGACTTAAACGATAACTCCAAAGTCTGCTCCGGTGAGTCCAAAACATAAACACCTGTCGCTGAAACGTCCTAACCTGTTTCAATGCTGGGTGTTTGAAACGTCCTGACCTGTTTCAACGCCGGGTGTTTGAAACGTCCTAACCTGTTTCAACGCCGGGTGTTTGAAACGTCCTGACCTGTTTCAACGCCGGGTGTTTGAAACGTCCTAACCTGTTTCAACGCCGGGTGTTTGAAACGACCTAACCTGTTTCAACGCCAGGTGTTTGAAACCCAACTGGACAATCTTAATTGAATTTGAGAACTTCCCAAACCGCAATAACTCGCTCCAACAGCTCATTGGGTATAAACGGAGGTACATTCGAAATCGCTACCCTTGTTGACGGAGAGAAAAGCGGCGTAACTTGAATAAACATTCCTTTAAGAAGTACGCCATGCTCAACCATACGATCTACAAGGCGCTCTTCTTTAAGAAGTACGCCATGCTCAACCATACGATCTACAAGGCGCTCTTCTTTAACTTCTTGCAACTAAGTGGCGCTATTAAAAATTTGGGATGAAAAACGTTCCCGTTTTAAACAAGATATTTTGTCACAAAAAGATGCTCGACGATGCATATAATTGACAGCTTTGGAAAGAAAACACTCTGACGTTTCCAAAACTGCAAAGATATTGTCTGTGAGTGCCACAGAAGTGATGTTACAGGCGAAACCCAGATAAAAATCCAACCAGGAAGTGTCGACTTATGCCAATGACTCCTTATATGGCTGTGAATGAGCTACGAATGAGCTTACGTTTTCCACGTATTCCCCAAGGTGTCTACAGCATTGTGACGTCTTTTTAGGCATTTCCATTGAAGAATGGCTGTAAGGGACCATATATAGCATGTGGTCATATGGTGTCTCCCGCAGAAAATCTTGCGTAAAATACTGAGTTCGCCATTTTTCCGCTTCTAATGAGAAACCAATTGCCTCGACGGATATATTATCAAATATATATGTTAAAAACACCTTGAGGATGGATCCTAAACAACGTTTGCCGTGTTTCTGTTGATATTATGGAGCAAATTTGGAAAAAGGTTTGCCGTTATAGTTGCAGCACTTTCCGGTCGATTTCTCAGCCAAGCATGATGAAGAAACGGGAGCTATTTTGCCTACAAAAATAATCTTTTTGGAAAAAAGGAACATTTGCTATCAAACTGGGAGTCTCCTGAGTGAAAGCGTCTGAAGTTCTTCAAAGGTAAATGATTTAATTTGATTGCTTTTCTTATTTTCGTGAAAATGTTGCCTGCTGCCAGCAGAGCCTAGCATAGCATTATGCCATGATAAACTTACACAAATGCTTGTCTAGCGTTGGCTGTAACGCATATTTTGAAGATCTGAGATGACAGTGTTGTTAACAAAAGGCTAAGCTTGTGTTTGAATATATTTATATCATTTAATTTGCGATTTTCATGAATAGGAAAAGTTTCTAGGGTTATTTATGTCCGCTGCGTTATGCTAATACATTTGAGGCTATGATTACGCTCCCGGATACGGGATTGCTCGTTGCAAGAGGTTTTTTAAGAAGTACGCCATGCTCAACCATACGATCAACAAGGCGCTCTTCTTTAAGAAGTACGCCATGCTCAACCATACGATCTACAAGACACTCTTCTTTAAGAAGCACGCCATGCTCAACCATACAAGACACTCCGCTGCGTTATGCTAGTGGATTTGCGACACTTTATGTGACTCTTTGCAAACTGGAATCCATACATCCTGAGGCTGCATTCATTGTAGCTGGGGATTTTAACAAGGCTAATCTGAAAACAAGACTCCCTAAATTGTATCAGCATATCAATTGCGCAACCAGGGCTGGCAAAACCTTGGATCATTGCTATTCTAACTTCCGCAACGCATATAAGGCCCTGCCCCGCCCTCCTTTCTGAAAAGCTGACCACGACTCCATTTTGTTGATCCCTGCCTACAGACAGAAACTAAAACAAGAAGCTCCCACGCTGAGGTCTGTCCAACGCTGGTCCGACCAATTTGATTCCACACTCCAAGACTGCTTCCATCACGTGGACCGGGATATGTTTCATATTGCGTCAGACAACAACATTGATGAATACACTGATTCGGTGTGCGAGTTCATTAGGACGTGCGTTGAAGATGTCGTTCCCATAGCAACGATTAAAACATTCCCAAACCAGAAACCGTGGATTGATGGCAGCATTCGCGTGAAACTGAAAGCGCGAACCACTGCTTTTAATCAGGGCAAGGTGACCGGAAACATGACCGAATACAAACAGTGCAGCTATTCCCTCCGCAAGGCAATCAAACAGGCTAAGCGTCAGTACAGAGACAAAGTAGAATCTCAATTCAACGGCTCAGACACGAGGTATGTGGCAGGGTCTACAGTCAATCACGGATTACAAAAAGAAAACCAGCCCCATCACAGACCAGGATGTCTTGCTCCCAGGCAGACTAAATAACTTTTGCCCGCTTTGAGGACAATACAGTGCCACTGACACGGCCTGCAACCAAAACATGCGTACTCTCCTTCACTGCAGCCGAGATGAGTAAAACATTTAAACGTATTAACCCTCGCAAGGCAGCAGGCCCCAGACGCGCCCTCAGAGCATGCGCAGAACAGCTGGCTGGTGTGTTTACGGACATTCAATCAATCCCTATCCCAGTCTGCTGTTCCCACATGCTTCAAGAGGGCCACCATTGTTCCTGTTCCCAAGAAAGCTAAGGTAACTGAGCTAAACGACTACCGCCCCGTAGCACTCACTTCTGTCATCATGAACTGAATTGGTCCACCCACACAGACAGCATTGTGAAGAAGGCGCAGCAGCGCCTCTTCAACCTCAGGAGGCTGAAGAAATTCGGCTTGTCACCAAAAGCACTCACAAACTTCTACAGATGCACAATCGAGAGCATCCTGGCGGGCTGTATCACCGCCTGGTACGGCAACTGCTCCGCCCACAACCGTAAGGCTCTCCAGAGGGTAGTGAGGTCTGCACAACGCATCACCGGGGGCAAACTACCTGCCCTCCAGGACACCTACACCACCCGATGTTACAGGAAGGCCATAAAGATCATCAAGGACAACAACCACCCGAGCCACTGCCTGTTCACCCCGCTATCATCCAGAAGGCGAGGTCAGTACAGGTGCATCAAAGCTGGGACCGAGAGACTGATAAACAGCTTCTATCTCAAGGCCATCAGACTGTTAAACAGCAACCACTAACATTGAGTGGCTGCTGCCAACACACTGACTCAACTCCAGCCACTTTAATAATGGGAATTGATGGGAAATGATGTCAAATATATCACTAGCCACTTTAAACAATGCTACCTAATATAATGTTTACATACCCTACATTATTCATCTCATATGTATACGTATATGCTGTACTCTATATCATCTACCGCATCTTTATGTAAAACATGTATCACTAGCCACTTTAACTATGCCACTTTGTTTACATACTCATCTCCTATGTATATACTGTACTCGAGACCATCTACTGTATCTTGCCTATGCTGCTCTGTACCATCACTCATTCATATATCTTTATGTACATATTCTTTATCCCCTTTACACTTGTGTGTATAATACAGTAGTTTTGGAATTGTTAGTTAGATTACTTGTTGGTTATTACTGCATTGTCGGAACTGGAAGCACAAGCATTTCGCTACCGTCGCATTAACATCTGCTAACCATGTGTATGTGACAAATAAAATTTGATTTGATTTGATCTTCTTTAAGAAGTACACCGTGCTCAACCAGACGATCTACAAGACGCTCTTCTTTAAGGAGTACACCATGCTCAACCAGACGATCTACAAGACGCTCTTCTTTAAGAAGTACACCATGCTCAACCAGACGATCTACAAGACGCTCTTCTTTAAGCAGTACACCGTGCTCAACCAGACGATCTACAAGACGCTCTACTTTAAGAAGTACACCGTGCTCAACCAGACGATCTACAAGACGCTCTTCTTTAAGCAGTACACCGTGCTCAACCATACGATCAACCAGACTCTCTTCTTTAAGAAAAACCACCACCGCTTTATTCATCCGTGACACAAGAGCAACATTCTCATATCCCACCATCTCTCCTACGGCGACCAGAAACTCCTCCACAGTGACAGTAGCTTCAGTAACACACCTAAAGCCGTGCTGAAGTGACAGGGACGGCATCCCCATGTGGGTCGCAACCCCCGCCAAAGCCAATTTCAACACGAAACAACAATGTACTTAAATCTACCACAACAACTAAATAAAATACTGATAACCTCAATGATGCATAAGAAGAGAGAAGAAGACACCAAGAAAAATAAATGTAAAGGAAAAAGCAGGATCTTAACTCTACACAACACTCACTCATACAATTCCCAGCATGCACCAAACACTCTCAGCATGCAGAGAGAGATTGTCCAGACAGACTGTTTTAACACTGTTAATTTGACCACCAGAGAAGAGAAAGAAAACTGCTATGAGCTGAACAATATGCCAGTGAAAAGGAGGACAGTACCAGTGTTATGTACTTGAGTGAAGACCCAAAAGCGGTTTTAACAGAAAACAGAGTTCTTTAATAAAAAAACAGGAATGGCATAAATCCTCTTCCAACGTAGTCAATGGAACAAAAGAACGTAGTATAATGCAGGATGCACCTGCCAGGCAGACTCCGACAGGATAGGACAAGGTGGAAGCAAACGGGACGACAGCTTGCTTCTGGCATCAAAAAACACAAACAAGAATCAGACACTGAAAGTAGCAGGAACAGAGAGAGAAATAGAGACCTAATCAGAGGGGGAAGAGAGAACAGGTGTGAAAGAGTGAATGAGCTAGTTAGAGGAGATGTAGAACAGCTGAAGAATGAGAGACAGAGAAGGTAACCTAAAAAGACCAGCAGAGAGAGACAGAGTGAAGAGAAAGGACAGGAACAGACATAACAAGACATGACAGTACCCCCCACTCACCGAGCGCCTCCTGGCGCACTCGAGGAGGAAACCTGGCGGCAACGGAGGAAATCATCGATCAGCGAACGGTCCAGCACGTCCCGAGAGGGAACCCAACTCCTCTCCTCAGGACCGTACCCCTCCCAATCCACTAGGTACTGATGACCACGGCCCCGAGGGCGCATGTCCAAAATCTTACGAACCCTGTAGATGGGTGCGCCCTCGACAAGGATGGGGGGAGGGACGAGCGGGGGCGCGAAGAACGGGCTTAACACAGGAGACATGGAAGACCGGGTGAACGCGACGAAGATAGCGCGGGAGAAGAAGTCGCACTGCGACAGGATTAATGACCTGAGAAATACGGAACGGACCAATGAACCGCGGGGCCAACTTGCGAGAAGCTGTCTTAAGGGGAAGGTTCTGAGTGGAGAGCCATACTCTCTGACCGCAACAATATCTAGGACTCTTGGTCCTACGCTTATTAGCGGCCCTCACAGTCTGCGCCCTATTACGGCAAAGCGCCGACCTGACCCCCTTCCAGGTGCGCTCGCAACGCTGGACAAAATCCTGAGCGGAGGGGACGCAGGACTCGGCGAGCTGAGAAGAGAACAGCGGAGGCTGGTACCCGAGGCTACTCTGAAAAGGGGATAGACCGGTAGCAGAGGAGGGAAGCGAGTTGTGGGCGTACTCTGCCCAGGGGAGCTGTTCTGACCAAGACGCAGGGTTACGAAAAGAAAGACTGCGTAAAATGCGACCAACAGTCTGATTGGCCCGTTCGGCTTGACCGTTAGACTGGGGATGAAAGCCGGACGAGAGACTGACGGAAGCCCCAATCAAACGGCAAAACTCCCTCCAAAATTGGGACGTGAACTGCGGGCCTCTGTCGGAAACGACGTCAGAAGGAAGGCCATGAATTCGGAAAACATTCTCGATAATGATCTGAGCCGTCTCCTTAGCAGAAGGGAGCTTATCGAGAGGAATGAAATGAGCCGCCTTAGAGAATCTATCGACAACCGTAAGAATAACTGTCTTCCCCGCTGATGAAGGCAGTCCGGTGATAAAATCTAAAGCGATGTGAGACCACGGTCGAGAGGGAATGGGAAGCGGTCTGAGACGGCCGGCAGGAGGAGAGTTCCCAGATTTAGTCTGCGCGCAGACCGAACAAGCGGCGACAAATCGACGCGCGTCACGTTCCCGAGTGGGCCACCAGAAACGCTGGCGAATGGAAGCGAGCGTACCCCGAACGCCGGGGTGGCCGGCTAACTTGGCAGAGTGGGCCCACTGAAGAACGGCCGGACGAGTAGGAACGGGGACGAACAGAAGGTTCCTAGGACAAGCTCGCGGCGACGGAGTGTGAGCGAGTGCTTGCTTTACCTGCCTCTCAATTCCCCAGACAGTCAACCCGACAACACGCCCGTCAGGGAGAATCCCCTCGGGGTCGGTGGAGACCTCAGAAGAACTGAAGAGACGAGATAAAGCATCAGGCTTGGTGTTTTTTGAGCCCGGACGATAAGAAATAACAAACTCGAAACGAGCGAAAAACAGAGCCCAACGAGCCTGACGCGCATTAAGTCGTTTGGCTGAACGGATGTACTCAAGGTTCCTATGGTCAGTCCAAACGACAAAAGGAACGGTCGCCCCCTCCAACCACTGTCGCCATTCGCCTAGGGCTAAGCGGATGGCGAGCAGTTCGCGATTACCAACATCATAGTTACGTTCTGACGGCGATAAGCGATGAGAGAAAAACGCGCAAGGATGGACCTTGCCGTCAGAGAGAGCGCTGAGAAAGAATGGCTCCCACGCCCACCTCTGACGCGTCAACCTCAACAACAAACTGACTAGAGATGTCAGGTGTAACAAGAATAGGAGCGGATGTAAAACGATTCTTAAGAAGATCAAAAGCTCCTGGGCGGAAACGGACCACTTAAAGCACGTCTTAACAGAAGTAAGGGCTGTGAGGGGAGCTGCCACCTGACCGAAATTACGGATGAAACGACGATAGAAATTAGCGAAGCCCAGAAAGCGCTGCAGCTCGACGCGTGACTTAGGAACGGGCCAATCAATGACAGCCTGGACCTTAGCGGGATCCATCTTAATGCCCTCAGCGGAAATAACGGAACCGAGAAAAGGGACAGAGGCGGCATGAAAAATGCACTTCTCAGCCTTCACATAAAGACAGTTCTCCAAAAGGCGCTGGAGGACGCGTCGCACGTGCTGAACATGAATCGAGAGAGACGGAGAAAAAATCAGGATATCGTCCATGTAAACGAAAACAAAAATGTTCAGCATGTCTCCCAGGACGTCGTTAACTAGTGCCTGAAAGACAGCTGGAGCGTTAACGAGGCCGAAAGGAAGAACCCGGTATTCAAAGTGCCCTAACGGAGTGTTAAACGCCGTCTTCCACTCGTCCCCCTCCCTGATGCGCACGAGATGGTAGGCGTTACGAAGGTCCAATTTGGTGAAAAACCTGGCTCCCTGCAGGATCTCGAAGGCTGAAGACATAAGAGGAAGCGGATAACGATTCTTAACTGTTATGTCATTCAGCCCTCGATAATCCACGCATGGGCGCAGGGACCCGTCCTTCTTCTGAACAAAAAAAAAAACCCCGCTCCGGCGGGAGAGGAGGAGGAGACTATGGTACCGGCGTTGAGCGAAACCGACAAATAATCCTCGAGAGCCTTACGTTCGGGAGCCGACAGAGAGTATAATCGACCCCGGGGGAGTAGTTCCCGGAAGGAGATCAATACTACAGTCATACGACCGGTGTGGAGGGAGAGAAGTGGCCTTGGAACGACTGAACACCGTGCGCAGATCGTGATACTCCTCCGGCACCCCTGTCAAATCGCCAGGCTCCTCCTGTGAAGTAGAGACAGAGGAAACAGGAGGGATAGCAGACATTAAACAGGTCACATGACAAGAAACATTCCAGGATAGGATAGTATTACTAGACCAATTAATAGAAGGGTTATGGCGCACTAGCCAGGGATGACCCAAAACAACAGGTGTAAAAGGTGAACGAAAAATTAAAAAAGAAATGGTTTCGCTATGATTACCAGAGACAGTGAGGGTTAAAGGCAGCGTCTCACGCTGAATCTTGGGGAGAGAACTACCATCTAAAGCGAACAAGGCCGTGGGCTCCCCTAACTGTCTGAGAGGAATGTCATGTTCCCGAGCCCAGGTCTCGTCCATAAAACAGCCCTCCGCCCCAGAGTCTATCAAGGCACTGCAGGAAGCAGATGAACCGGGCCAGCGGAGATGGACCGGAAAGGTAGTGCGTGATCCAGAAGGAGAGGCCTGAGTAGTTGCGCTCACCAGTAGCCCTCCCTTTACTGATGAGCTCTGGCTTTACTGGACATGAGGTGACAAAATGACCAGCGGAGCCGCAGTAGAGACAGAGGCGATTGGTGATTCTCCGTTCCTTCTCCTTGGCCGAGATGCGGATACCCCCAGCTGCATAGGCTCAGCATCCGAGCCGGCGGAGGAGGGTGGCAGTGATGCGGCAGGTGGCAGTGATGTGGAGAGGGGAGCAACGGAGAACGCGAGCTCCTTTCCACGAGCTCGGCGACGAAGATCAAACCGTCGCTCTATGCGAATAGCGAGAGCAATTAAGGAGTCCAGACAGGAAGGAACCTCCCGGGAGAGGATCTCATCCTTAACCTCGACGAGGAGACCCTCCAGAAAACGAGCGAGCAAAGCCGGCTCGTTCCAGTCACTAGAGGCAGCGAGAGTGCGAAACTCAATAGAATAATCCGTTATGGATCTATTCCCCTGACATAGGGAAGACAGGGCCCTGGAAGCCTCCTCGCCAAAAACAGAACGGTCAAAAACCCGTATCATCTCCTCCTTAAAGTCCTGATACTGGTTAATACACTCAGCCCTCGCCTCCCAGATTGCCGTGCCCCACTCACGCGCCCGTCCGGTAAGGAGAGAAATGACGTAGGCGATGCGGGCTGCGCTCCTGGAGTAAGTGTTGGGCTGGAGAGAGAACACCACATCACACTGAGTGAGGAATGAGCGGCACTCAGTGGGCTCCCCAGAGTAACACGGCGGGTTGTTGATCCTGGGCTCTGGAGACTCGGAAACCCTGGAAGTGGGCGGTGGATCGAGGTGGAGTTGGTGAACCTGTCTTGTGAGGTCGGAGACTTGGACGGCCAGGGTCTCAACGGCATGTCGAGCAGCAGACAACTCCTCCTCGTGTCTGCCTAGCATCGCTCCCTGGATCTCGACGGCGGAGTGAAAAGGGTCCGGAGCCGCTGGGTCCATTCTTCTTGGTCTGATTCTTCTGTTATGTACTTGAGTGAAGACCCAAAAGCGGTTTTAACAGAAAACAGAGTTCTTTAATAAAAAAACAGGAATGGCATAAATCCTCTTCCAACGTAGTCAATGGAACAAAAGAACGTAGTATAATGCAGGATGCACCTGCCAGGCAGACTCCGACAGGATAGGACAAGGTGGAAGCAAACGGGACGACAGCTTGCTTCTGGCATCAAAAAACACAAACAAGAATCAGACACTGAAAGTAGCAGGAACAGAGAGAGAAATAGAGACCTAATCAGAGGGGGAAGAGAGAACAGGTGTGAAAGAGTGAATGAGCTAGTTAGAGGAGATGTAGAACAGCTGAAGAATGAGAGACAGAGAAGGTAACCTAAAAAGACCAGCAGAGAGAGACAGAGTGAAGAGAAAGGACAGGAACAGACATAACAAGACATGACAACCAGGTGACCCAGTTGGGGTTTGTGAATATTATGATTTCCCATTTCAGCCAATTCAGTTGCAGTAATTCGCTTACAGATTTCTTGGTAATTCCACTAGCATTTTGGTAACGGAATTACGAGTTTTAATCACTTAATAATTCACCCAAAAAACATACATCAGAAATATCACTAGAACTAATTGTTAGCTCCACCATTACTTCTGTGACCTTTCATTATCCCCCCTCCTCACAAAGACAAATGTGAAAATATCTAGAAGTTATGTGGGGTTTTAGTAACGGAATTACAAGGCACAAGGTAATATTTCTGAAACTTAAAGAAGGTTAATGATTTCTCCAAACCCAAATGTAAGTGTTGATAATAGTAGTCAGGGGTCTTTATGTCTACATGATTCTGTTTTTATGTAGTTCTGATATTGGACATTATAAGACTTTTTCTGGCGATGTTTTCTAAGATCTCTTTTACATCTGTTGACCCAGAAATCAAAGCCTTCACTGGTTCAAAAACATATCTAGAATTACATTTACCAAAAATATACACTCTTAATTTGACACCCAATTACACATGCTCCTATGAACGATGCATTGGTGCTCAAATCAAATCAAATTTTACTCGTCACAACACATGGTTAGAAAATGTTATTGCGACTGTAGCGAAATGCTTGTGCTTCTAGTTCCGACAGTGCAGCAATATCTAACAAGTAATATCTAACAATTTCACAACCAATACATAATAGACAATCCTTTTACATGGAAATGCCCTACTGTACCTCTAGAGATACTATCCATCCCCAACTAGAAATAAAGTGGTCGGGCTGGTTGCTACTGGCCTCTCCAGCTTCAGGCTGAATCACACCCATGATGAGAGGAGGTTTACTGGACACACAGGGAGAAACTACAGTCTGAATCACACCCATGATGAGAGGAGGTTTACTGGACACACAGGGAGAAACTACAGTCTGAATCACACCCATGATGAGAGGAGGTTTACTGGACACACAGGGAGAAACTACAGTCTGAATCACACCCATGATGAGAGGAGGTTTACTGGACACACAGGGAGAAACTACAGTCTGAATCACACCCATGATGAGAGGAGGTTTACTGGACACACAGGGAGAAACTACAGTCTGAATCACACCCATGATGAGAGGAGGTTTACTGGACACACAGGGAGAAACTACAGTCTGAATCACACCCATGATGAGAGGAGGTTTACTGGACACACAGGGAGAAACTACAGTCTGAATCACACCCATGATGAGAGGAGGTTTACTGGACACACAGGGAGAAACTACGGTCTGAATCACACCCATGATGAGAGGAGGTTTACTGGACACACAGGGAGAAACTACGGGCTATATCACCGCCTGGTACGGCAACTGCTCCACCCACAACCGTAAGGCTCTCCAGAGGGTAGTGAGGTCTGCACAACGCATCACCGGGGGCAAACTACCTGCCCTCCAGGACACCTACACCACCCGATGTTACAGGAAGGCCATAAAGATCATCAACGACAACAACCACCCGAGCCACTGCCTGTTCACCCCGCTACCATCCAGAAGGCGAGGTCAGTACAGGTGCATCAAAGCTGGGACCGAGAGACAGAAAAACAGCTTCTATCTCAAGGCCATCAGACTGTTAAACAGCAACCACTAACATTGAGTGGCTGCTGCCAACACACTGACTCAACTCCAGCCACTTTAATAATGGAAATTGATGGGAAATTATGTCAAATATATCACTAGCCACTTTAAACAATGCTACCGAATATAATGTTTACATACCCTACATTATTCATCTCATATGTATACATATATACTGTACTCTATATCATCTACTGCATCTTTATGTAATACATGTATCACTAGCCACTTTAACTATGCCACTTTGTTTACATACTCATCTCATATGTATATACTGTACTCGAGACCATCTACTGTATCTTGCCTATGCTGCTCTGTACCAACACTCATTCATATATCTTTATGTACATATTCTTTATCCCCTGACACTTGTGTGTATAAGACAGTACTTTTGGAATTGTTAGTTAGATTACTTGTTGGTTATTACTGCATTGTCGGAACTAGAAGCACAAGCATTTCGCTACCCTCGCATTAACATCTGCTAACCATGTGTATGTGACAAATAAAATTTGATTCGATTTGATTTTATAATGTTAGGGTTAATGTTAGGGTTAAGGTTAGGGTTAAGGTTAGGGTTAAGGTTAGGGTTAAGGTTAGGGTTAAGGTTAGGGTTAAGGTTAGGGTTAATGTTAGGGTTAAGGTTAGGGTTAAGGTTAGGGTTAATGTTAGGGTTAAGGTTAGGGTTAAGGTTAGGGTTAAGGTTAGGGTTAAGGTTAGGGTTAAGGTTAGGGTTAAGTTTAGGGTTAAGGTTAGGGTTAAGGTTAGGGTTAAGGTTAGGGTTAAGGTTAGGGTTAAGGTTAGGGTTAAGGTTAGGGTTAAGGTTAGGGTTAAGGTTAGGGTTAAGGTTAGGGTCAGTTTTAGGTTTTGGTCAGACGGGCTGTCAATGGGATGTTGGTCAGAAAAGTCCATGTAGTCTTTCCCTTCTCAAACCTGTCCTCCCCCTAACCAGCTCATATCATGTATTCCACCACCAGCACACCTGATTCACTCAGCAGAGGTTTGGGTGATTAGTTGACCAGTGGTACAAAGTGGACTGGATCTAGGTGAACTATGTGGAGAGTCTTCCAGGGACAGTACAGTACAGACGGAGAAGCTAACAACAGTGTAGTTTACTCAACTCATTCAAACTATCATGAATATTGTTTAGAGAGAAGATCTGCACAAGGGCATAAAGTTTAAGATATAGCAAGAAAGGACAATATGCAAGGTAGCCAAAGTGGAATCAAAAGTCATAGGCCTAATCATCAATCAAATATGAAATATAAAACCCAAATATAATCTACATATAAAGACAACATGTCATCTACATGTGTTATAGAATAGCTCCCTTCTCACATCCCAGGTCATGTTTGGACTGAAACGGGACAACTCAACGGGCTATGCGCATCTCCCCAATAGTCTACAGACAACTTTCCTGAGTGCAATGTCATTAATGTGACCGATATGTACAGTATAATAAGCATAGTGAAGAAGGAAGAGATCCCACCTCTGACGCACAGCAGAGACATCGCTGCTGAGATTTCCCCTGGAGCAAGAGTCCCTCAAGAATTTAAAAACAGTCATTGCGTTTCAATGAATGTCCTCCCCAAACGCTTTTTGCATCGTGAACTATCCTCCCAGTCCCTTGGGAGTTCAGCGGATGGATGATGCGCCGCTGCCATTTACTTGGATGAGAAGTTGGACGAACGCTCCTCCAGCTCACGATACGAAATGGTGGAGAACTGCAGTGTGGTGATGTGTCGTTCACGAACGAACGGCTCTTTCTGAACGGATCTTTTTGTTGAACCTCGGGAACCGAATTGCATCGGTGAAAGAGCCATTCACCCGGCTCTATGATTTGCAAACTGCTACTACTGTTTGTTGAGCTCAGAACAACGTTTTTCTGTAGATAAATTACAACATCATTATCTAAAGGGGTGAATCCTCACTGCAGAAATTACAAATAGTGGGGAAAGAGTTGTGATTGTATGTTTGTTTGTACAGTTATGGCTGTAATGTTATTATTTTGTGTTCTCACTAAACACCCACATTTGTATTTGTGTGGGAAATGTGTGTAGGCTATGTTTGCTGTTTGTATTTCATTGAACTTTAGGCCCATACAAAGACAAATCACACAACATAGAATTCCAAATAACCTTAGGCAAAAATACACGAAATAAAAGTCAAGTGAAAATAGTTATAAATGTCTTTATCAACTATGAGTAGCGAAACGATATGACTTTTGGACACTGATGCGCAGGAGAACCCCTAGCTGTCAATCAAGCAGGCGCGGTGAACGGATTATGACCATCAAGCGTTCCAAATGACGCAACAATACAGTTCTAGAACAGAGAAAGTTAATGCGAAGATATTATTCGGTTCCACACTAAAACTGCGCTTTGACACGTGTGATTTGAGGTGAGTCAAATATTTACAGAAGTTTACAATACATTAACCATCCGCTAGCCTACTTAGCCAATAATTCTGTCTTGGTAAGATAACACACGTGAAGGTGAACGTTAATGTATTTTAAATATTTTTTATTTCTGACATTATATAGCTAGCCTTATAAAATGCAATGATTTATTATAGCTTTGTTATTTCTGTTGCTATCAATCACTCCATCTGTATCTACTCTTCTGTCTGTCGGACTATCTGAATTGTCTGTGTACTGTCGAGCCAGAAAGGTTCTTTCACATAGGCTCATATTCACAAAGTCTCATAGAAGGAGTGCTGATCAATAATCAGTTTGGTCTTTTAAATGAAACTGAATACGTTTTGATGGACAGGAGGCGACCTGATCCTAGATCAGCACTCCTATCCTGAAACACTTTGTGGACACAATCCAGGTGTACTGTGATTATGAAGTTGTGATGAGGTATTATTATATTAGTTGTGCTGATGCATGATGGGTTGTAGGCTAGAGCTTGAGGACTCAACTCTGAAGACTGTTTCACTGACCTGGTGAGTAAATGTTGTGTACAATGGCACCATCTAGTGACAGAAACATAGAAACACACATTGTTGCTGAACGAAGGCATCTCTTTATTTTCCAGAAATAAAACTTGTAGACCTTTCCTGCAGCCTCTGAGGAGATGGACAGCTCTTCTTCTTCTGGACGATCTCCGTCTCCTACTGGGACTGTCTTCTTACCCCCTCCTATCATGTGGAACAGTCTGTAAGTCATTCATCACATAACCTAGCTGTGGTCCAGGGCATTATGTGTGGCTTGCTGAAGAAAGGCTCAGTGTCTGCAAGCTGTACGTAACGCCCTGGACCAGAGTGACACATGACCCACCTCTGGCCATCATGGACAGTCAACTCATCACATTCACCTACTGTAAGTCACAGTTGTGTGATTTGTGTTATTAAAGACAGTTAAATTGAGCAGAAGTTGAATTATTATTGTAATATTGTAGTAAATTGTCTGAGTTCACTTCCTAAATAATGTGTTGACATTCCTTTGCTCCCAGCTACCAGCAGGCAGAGATGGAGGTTCACTTCCTGAGAGAAGAGAAGAAGACCTGTACAGAGAAGGAAGCCCACATGCTTGAGTTGAGGGGGAAGGATCGAACGATCCGAAACCAGAAAAAGGAGATGGACAGACTTCAAGTGTGCCTCTGGGAGGAGGAAAAGAAGAGGAATGGTGGAAAGGAGAAGGACATTGAACAATTACAGTCTGAGACAGACCATCTCCGAGCCCTTTTACAAGATGAAAGGAGGAGAAGAAGAGTAGAAAGGGGTATCATGAAAGAGTGGAAGGCTGAGATCCTGAGACTGAGGGAGGCAGAGAGCCAGAGGGAAGCAGAGAGACAGAGGGAGGCAGAGAGCCAGAGAGAGGCAGAGAGCCAGAGGGAAGCAGAGAGACAGAGGGAGGCAGAGAGCCTGAGAGATGCAAAGAGACAGAGGGAAGCAGAGAGACAGAGGGAAGCAGAGAGACAGAGAGAAGCAGAGAGACAGAGAGAGGCAAAGAGACAGGGGGAAGCAGAGAGACAGAGAGAAGCAGAGAGACAGTGGGAGGGAGAGAGACAGAGGGAGGCAGAGAGAGCCACAGAAACGAAGGATAACCAAAGGAAAATGCAGGAGATCCACAGACTCAAACAACTGCTGGATCTACTGATGGTGGACCTACAACTGGCCCACGTAAGACATGTCATTGTTATTATTAAAAGGCAGTGTATATTCACCCAGCTGAAAATGAATAGTGGCAGACAGTGGTACGCTAACCCAATGTTAACTTGTATTCCTTTCCTTAACCCTTACCTTAACCTCACTGAAACTATACCTAACCTTTACCTTAACCCAACCCTGGGTCCTGAACCTAACCTTCATTTATCTCAACCCCTCTGCCTTTCTTCTGCCGGTTGAATATCCACTTCCTTATTAACGTCATTACTGTTGTTGTTGTTGATAACTGTATCTGTGCAGGTTGGAAATAGTTGCATTAGTGAAGCATCATCTGTAGGAGTCATTTCTACAAGCATAAACATCAGAGGCAACATTGTTGTAACATCACACAAATTGTAACAGGAATTTCTCAAACCCCAAACTGAATGGGCAAGAAGGTTTCACATTTTGGACATAATTGATTCCATAAAATTTTTTTTCAAACCATGATAATACATTAATTGACAATGAATTGTCCAGATGAATTGATCAAAATGACCCTGCTATTGATGTTGTCCAGTGTTTGATTCAATTACCTAGCTCTAGGTTGTATTTCTGTGTATCATTCTCTGCAAATCCATTGAAAGTATGTCTTGGTCATAGATTATCACTAATTTTACCTTTTAAAATGAAGCAAGAGATTGAGAGATTGAGGCTATGGCAGAAAGTCATGGAGGATCAGCGACCAAGACTGGCCTGGAACAACAAACCTATTGAGACAGGAAGAGAGAGGGAAAGAGAGAGGGAAAGAGAGAGAAAAGCAGAATTGGAAAGTCAAGAAATGAAGAAGAAAGTGGAACAGGCAGAAGAAACGATAAAAGCGTTAGAACGAGAGATTGAGAGATTGAAAGAGATTGAGAAGGAAATAACATTTGAAAGAGAAAGAGACGTGCGTATTGCAGAGAATGAGAAAGACAAACTGGTTAACGAAAAGGTAAAAGAGTTAGAGAGAGAGGTTGAGAGACTGAAAGAAGAAATGACAACAAAAGAGATTCAATACAAAATCAAATTTGAAAGAGCGAAAGAAGCGTTTAGAAGACAGAATGAGAGAGTGAAACAGGTTAACCAAAATGTACTAGTGTTAGACAGAGAGGTTGTGAGAATGAAAGAAGAGATTAGATTGAAAGACGAGACTCAACCAGAGAGAACATTTGATAGAGACAGAGAGAGAAAAAATGATTGGAGACGAAGTGAAGAGGAGATGAAAAATAGAGTGGAGAGAGAGATGGAGATCATCATCCATGACAAAAAGACGTCTGAATTGGAGGAAGTCTTCAAGAAAATCAAGGAACAGCGGATAGAATTAGAAAATATGGAAACAGACAAATATAAATGGAAACAGAACCAAATGGACACGGAGGATAAGATGGAGGGTGAGGACAACAAACAGAAAGAGGTAGAAAGAAAGAGAATGGAGAAAACACTAAAACAGAGACAACAAGAAGATGAGAAGAAGAAGGAGATGGAGAGAGAAGAAGAGAGACGCAAACAGAAGCACATAGAGATGGAAGAGGAAGAAAGAGAGAGGGAGAAAGAGAGACAGAGACAGATTGAAAGGAAGAGAATGGAGAAGAGACAGAAAATTATGGAAATAGAAGAAGAGAGACAGAGGCAGATTGAAAGAGAGAACGATGAAGAAAGATGTAAACAGAAGCAAATAGAGATGGAAGAGGAAGAAAGAAAGAGGGAGAAAGAGAGACAGAGACAGACTGAAAGGAAGAGAATGGAGAAGAGACAGAAAAATATGGAAATAGAAGAAGAGAGACAGAGAGAGATTGAAAGAGAGATTGAAGAAGAAAGATGTAAACAGAAGCAAATAGAGATGGAAGAGGAAGAACGAGAAAGGGAGAAAGAGAGACAGAGAGAGATCAAAAGGAAGAGAATGGAGAAGAGACAGAAAATTATGGAAATAGAAGAAGAGAGACAGAGAGAGATTGAAAGAGAGATTGAAGAAGAAAGATGTAAACAGAAGCAAATAGAGATGGAAGAGGAAGAAAGAGAGAGGGAAAAAGAGAGACAGAGGCAGATTGAAAGAGAGAACGATGAAGAAAGATGTAAACAGAAGCACATAGAGATGGAAGAGGAAGAAAGAGAGAGGAGAAAGAGACAGAGACAGATTGAAAGGAAGAGAATGGAGAAGAGACAGAAAATTGAAATAGAAGAAGAGAGACAGAAGAGATTGAAAGAGAGATTGAAGAAGAAAGATGTAAACAGAAGCAAATAGAGATGGAAGAGGAAGAACGAGAAAGGGAGAAAGAGAGACAGAGAGAGATCAAAAGGAAGAGAATGGAGAAGAGACAGAAAATTATGGAAATAGAAGAAGAGAGACAGAGAGAGATTGAAAGAGAGATTGAAGAAGAAAGATGTAAACAGAAGCAAATAGAGATGGAAGAGGAAGAACGAGAAAGGGAGAAAGAGAGACAGAGAGAGATCAAAAGAAGAGAATGGAGAAGAGACAGAAAATTATGGAAATAGAAGAAGAGAGACAGATTGAAAGAGAAGAAGAAGAAAGATGTAAACAGAAGCAAATAGAGATGGAAGAGGAAGAAAGAGAGAGGGAGAAAGAGAGACAGAGACAGATTGAAAGGAAGAGAATGGAGAAGAGACAGAAAATTATGGAAAGAGAAGAAGAGAGACAGAGAGAGATTGAAAGAGAGATTGAAGAAGAAAGATGTAAACAGAAGCAAATAGAGATGGAAGAGGAAGAAAGAGAGAGGGAGAAAGAGAGACAGAGAGAGATCAAAAGGAAGAGAATGGAGAAGAGACAGAAAATTATGGAAATAGAAGGAGAGAGACAGAGAGAGATTGAAAGAGAGATTGAAAAAGAAAGATGTAAACAGAAGCAAATAGAGATGGAAGAGGAAGAAAGAGAAAGGGAGAAAGAGAGACAGAGAGAGATGGGTGAGAAAGAGAGACGACAACAACAAGAGGAGAGAAAGATAATGTTTGAGAGAGATCAAGAAGAAGATATATGGAAACAGAAGCAAATTGACATGGAGAAGGAGGGAAGAGAGAGGGTGAACAAGAGACAGAGAGAGATAGAAGAGATACAGAGACGACAACAACAAGAGGAGAGACAGAAACAAAAAGAGAAGGAGAAAGAAAGGGAGAAAGGCAATGAGAATCAGAGAGAGATGGAATTAAAAGATCAGCAACAGAAAGAGATGGAGAGAGAAAATATGATTATGAGAGAAAGGGAGAAAGCAGGAAGAAGAAAGGAGGGGCAGAAAAATATTTTGGGGGAAGTTGAGGGACAGAATGAACTGGAGATAGAACAGGAGAGAGAGATGGAAGAAAAGCAGGAAGTGATTAAGGAAGCAGAGGAAGAGTACAGGGAAAGAGAAGAGAGAGGAAAGGAAGTAAGCATGAAGAAACATGTAGTAGTTAATGTTAAAGCAAAAGCACGGGAAGTCTTCAATAGGCGTAAAGAGAGGAGGTTAGAAGTGTTGAAGGGGGAACGAGAACACATAGAAAGAGGACAACAAATCAGGAGGGAGAAGGAGGAAAGACGGCTGGAGATGGAAAGAAAACAGGAGAGGGCAAGACAACAAGAGGAGCAGGATAAAAAACGAGAGATTGAAATTGCTAGACAGAAAGAAATGTTCAGAATTAGAGAGGAGGAGAGGCAGAGAGAGGAAGAGAGAGAGGAGCAGAGAAAGAGAGCCATTGAAGGCCATTTATCTTTAATCAGAGAGAGAGAGAAGATTTTAGAGGTAAAGAAAAAGAGGAGATGTCGGAAGAGGAAAGAAGGGAGATGCTTGAGAACAAGAGGGGTGACTTAGAGGGCACTGAAGAGGAGGAGGAGAAGGAAGATGACAAGGAGGACATTCTCCCACCTGATAAAAGTATCCGAAGGAGAGCCGTGGGCTGGATAAACAAGAAGTGGGAGAAGAGGAACCTCAAAAAGATAGAGAGAACCTGTCAGAGAGAAGCTGAGGAGGGCGATAAGATCGTCCACATAGGTAAGACCTGTTTTCCCTCTGCTTATGACATCATCCTCTGTAGTCTCCTCTACACACATACGTTCCACACCAGTCATCATGTTGCATCATTGTTTCAATATAAAACTACTGTCCAAAATGGTCAAGCTGATCTGGTATCAACTTAAATGTACTGTACACAGGGAATTTAGAATGGAAAACTCAACTGGATCTCAATGACCCTGGTCTAAAGTAGTGCATCATAGCCTTTTGAGGCCCTAAGAAACATTTTGTTCAGGTTTTTGACTACATTTCCTCCCAATCTACACTTTGCAACGGGGCGTAGAGAACATATTGCATTTTTTAAGCCAGTTTGCTGCAATTCTACACATTTTCCCATGGGGTGGAGAGAAGAATTTGCAGTTTTAAAGCTAATTTCCTTCAATTCTACACATTTTGCCATGACTTATGGCATGTTAAGATAATATCTGAATGAAATTGACTAACAAAATTAATGGGGGCTCACTGTAGTTCAAGGCCCCTGGGTAATTTGACCAAAAAAGGTTTTTGGGGGGTCAGGGGCCCCTAGTTGCCATGGGGCCCTAAGCAATCGCATATGCCTAGGGCTGGCCCTGGCACTTTACAAAGAATAGGTGCCATTTGGGACTCATGTTAAACTTTGGGTCAGGTGAATTCGGGATGGGAATTATTTTAATTTATTAACAAATTCCATGCCATGCTCAAATGAGAAGAGTAAAGAATCATTGAGATCCAACTGGGTTTTCTATTCCTCATTCCCTGTGTCCATTACATTTAAGTTGACACCAGATCCACAAAGTTGAATGAGAACTCTACTTCTTCTCCCCTTCCAGTCATCCCTGGACCCATAAGGCTAACCATGACCCGGGCAGAGAGAGAGAGGGAGAAGAGGAAGGAGCTGCTGGAGGCTGAGGAGAGAAGGAAGAAGTTGGAGGACTTCAATAAGCAGTGGAGAGTGCAGTCGCTGCTTAAAAAACACACTCATCAACAACTGAAGGAGGAGAGGGAGAAGATGAAGGAAAAGTACCTGGAGCAGATTAATCTGGAGGCTGATGAGCAAATCCAGAAGTTCAGCACCCAGTACATCACCCGGTGTCCAACCACCCAACACAGCCACGACTACAACCAAGGTCAGGAATTGCCGGGGTGGGCGACAGGCCAACAAGTAAGCCAAGAGCCTGTTGCATCTGGAGATGGCCAGCAGGAGGGGCCAAGGAGGCAACAGGCATGGGCAGAGAACCAGGAGGGGAGTTCAGAGAACCAGAAGCAGGGGACAGAGAACCAATAGGAGGCGCCAGACAGCCAGCAGCGAGAAGCTCCAGAAGAGGTTGAAACATCAGAGCCAACCTCCAAGAACAAGAAAAAGCCAAGCATCTGGAAGAAAATTAGGATGGGGTAAAGAATGTTTAAACATCTATTCATGTTTTACACTGTTAATATACATGTCATCACTTTAAAAAGTGACATTATCCAAATCTGAGGGTTTAGTGTACATGCAACACACATGTAAATATATAGATACTTACCTGTCTCTGTGATGTCTTACAGCCTTCCTGATGTGCTGTCTGCCTAGAGCTGGAACTCGATGAAGCCACAGTTCCACTGAGGTTACGTTGGTAATTAAAAGTGTCGCCCAATAATTCTTCCTCCTCTTTAAGTCATCAAGCCACATTTCCTCCTCAAAACATTATAGTCTCCTCAAGCCAGCAAGTATCCTCTTTATCAGGCAACAAACCATCTAAGGTCAGTGACCCTCCTCCCCTGAACATAGACTCCCAGCTTTATCCAAGTTAAATTCATCTCTGATCACCACCTCTACAGTCCTAGAAAATATCCCCAAATGGAAATGGTTTAAACAGAAGTCCTCCCCTCTGACCAGTGGCTCCACAGACCAGAGTTTCTCATCTTTATTCAAGTTGAATGCAACTCTGATCATTTCCACCACCTCTCCTGTTAATTAAGGGGAGGTGCTGAAAAGGAGGTCTGGGAGGAGGTCTGCAGGTAGCCTGGACAGGACCGGTAGCAGCTAAGTTGCTGGCTCCATCCCCGGGCAGAGCTGCTCAGGCCAGTGATGTTTGATGATGTCATTTTTGTTTGCAAAGTTTTACTCTTTAATAAAAACATTTTTTTAAAGCAATATTGTTGTTACGGTGTGGATTGTTTTGTTATTTATTAGAATTGAAACATCCAGTAGTCATGGTAGATGTTAGACTTTCAATGAGACACCTGACATTCCATCAGTTTGATACAATGTGTGACATGTTATATTAGAGAGGAGTCCTCTATACACATCTATGTTAGACCATAGGAGAAATATCAGATTGAAATAGCTTCTCTAAGAATCTGAGGAGAGAGCAACAGTAGACACATCGTTAGCTCTCACACCTCCAGTTCAGTACTTGGGTCATTCCACCAATTGAGTACCTTTTGGGGAGTGTAACTTTTATTTCACCTAATTCTAACATTCTGTCATAAAGAGCACATGTTCAACTTAATATAAAACATGTTTCCCCATCTTAAGAGTAACAAATACAGACTATAGCAAGTGCCTATTAAGTGCCAAATAAAGTGACAATGTTGACTGTAACAGAGTTGACTATTTCATCTAGAATCAACCATAGATCCCCATGTGACAGGGGGAATGGAATGCAAGCTTACCAAACACATGTAAATAGTTTAAACATTTCTAGACTGTCTCTCTATAGGTAACAGGGTTGATGTGTTATAATTCACCCCCCCCCCCCAGTGGTGATTGCAGCATGTACATCTTGGTAGGGAAAACTCCCCCAAAATGTTTTAGATGAATGCCAGCAAAGCCACTACACAACACAACACTAAACAATACATTAATTGCACTATAAATTTAACAAACTGTGCCCACAAACTGTTAGGGTCGACATAAAGCTGTCCCAACAGCAGAGGTTTCTTTTCAGCACCATGGTGTCACGGCTTCAAGAAGTAGTGAGTGCAGGAGTCAGGCGCAGAGAGTAGGGTAGTTCAAAAGATGTGGATCTTTAATATTCCCACAAAACCATTACATTTTTTATTTGTATTTATTTTTATTTCACCTTTATTTAACCAGGTAGGCTAGTTGAGAACAAGTTCTCATTTACAACTGCGACCTGGCCAAGATAAAGCATAGCAGTGTGAACAGACATCAACACAGAGTTACACATGGAGCAAACAATGAACAAGTCAATAACACAGTAGAAAATAGAGTCCATATACATTGTGTGCAAAAGGCATGAGGAGGTAGGCGAATAATTACAATTTTGCAGATTAACACTGGAGTGATAAATGATCAGATGGTCATGTACAGGTAGAGATATTGGTGTGCAAAAGAGCAGAAAAGTAAATAAATATAAACAGTATGGGGATGAGGTAGGTCAAATTGGGTGGGCTATTTACCGATAGACTATGTACAGCTGCAGCGATCGGTTAGCTGCTCAGATAGCAGATGTTTGAAGTTGGTGAGGGAGATAAAAGTCTCCAACTTCAGCGATTTTTGCAATTCGTTCCAGTCACAGGCAGCAGAGAATTGGAACGAAAGGCGGCCAAATGAGGTGTTGGCTTTAGGGATTATCAGTGAGATACACCTGCTGGAGCGCGTGCTACGGGTGGGTGTTGCCATCGTGACCAGTGAACTGAGATAAGGCGGAGCTTTACCTAGCATGGACTTGTAGATGACCTGGAGCCAGTGGGTCTGGCGACGAATATGTAGCGAGGGTCAGCCGACTAGAGCATACAGGTCGCAGTGGTGGGTGGTATAAGGTGCTTTAGTAACAAAAGTACACTATAACTCAAACGATTCCCACAAACTGTTAGGGTCTACATAAAGCTGTCCCAACAGCAGAGCTTTCTTTGCAGCACCATGGAGAGAATAATTTTCAAAAAACATAGCTGATATGGCTGACTTGCTTCAACAAATGTGGTTTCCACTGACAATTGAGATGTACATACTATGGCACAAGGGGACAACGAGTGGACCACAGGCAAACAGCAATTTTGATTAAGACAATGAGATGGACGTAGTCAATATAACCATTTGTTCAGCACTCTTGAAATGAACAGCGACAGAATTTTGAACATGGGCCATTCTTACAGTATTCTCCCTGTACACCAAGTCATAACTGCATATAAGCAGACAATGAAAGCTCTTACAATATTTGATGATTACATGTCTCTAAAACAGGATATAGTCTTCATGTGCACCATCAAGTCAGAGCAGTAGGCTAAGTTATGAGAGGGGAAAGGGACAACATTATTAGGGTGAGGCACATGGGCTCCTAACAGCTTACTACACAACATACACTTAGTATTACTTTCTTATCTACAGTATACATATCTCCCTAGCGTATTACATCATTTATAGAGCAGTATACAGGACATTAAACCTTGTCATCAAAGTCTGTCATTCTCTGGATTTATGGTGCTGCAAGACAACTGGGAACTCGGGGAAAAAACAAGGTTGAATCATGACGTCAGTGATCTTCAGGTCAGATCACCAGAAAGAGGCCCAAGTTCCCGACTTGGAGTTCCCAGTTGTCTTGAACTCACCGAAGTCTAAGATTTCTGAGTTTCCAGGGGTTTTGAATGCGGCAGAAGTCATACTGAATAGCAGGCTTGTGATTGCTTTGTTAAGCTTGCAGTTAGCCACTGATTCCTTCCAAACCACCCATTGTTGAATTTGCGATTTCCAACTTGTGTAATGTTTATGTCCAATGGTTGATGAGCTCCGATACATTTTATCTATAATTTCTCTTCATATGACAAGGATTGGAAAGGATTTGCCAGTAGATTGTTGACCGGATTCATGATGATGACTGCTGGTTAGAAGCTAAGATTTTGAAAATATGATGTTGACATGATCAGTCCAATCAAAGCTACGGTATATATAAACTGATTTGATGTAATTTTATCTGTGGCCAATGACCTTGAGTAGTCTTGGATGGGCACTTCTAATGTAACTCTGGCAGCACCCAAGGCGCTTGAATTTTGGAGCTCTCCTCATAGATTTTGCAGTGACGTCATGTCCCCTTGAATGGCAGAACACTGAGCCAATCACGGCGCAACTAGAGAACATTACCAACCCCTACACTCCGTATTTCAAATCCCACCATACCTTCTCCACTATGCAATCTGGTTTCCGAGCTGGTCATGGGTGCACCTCAGCCACACTCAAGGTCCTAAACGATATCATAACCACCATTGATAAAAGACAGTACTGTGCAGCCGTCTTCATCGACCTGCCCAAGGCTTTCGACTCTGTCAATCACCGCATTCTTATCGGCAGACTCAATAGCCCTGGTTTCTCAAATGACTGGATCACCTGGTTCACCAACTACTTCTCAGATAGAGTTCAGTGTGTCAAATTGGAGGACCGGTTGTCCGGACCTCTGGCAGTCTCTATGGGGGTCCCACAGGGTTCAATTCTAAGGCCGACTTTTCTCTGGATATACGTATCAATGATGTCGCTCTTGCTGCTGCTGGTGATTCTCTGATCCACCTCTACGCAGACGACACCATTCTGTATACATCTGGCCCTTCTTTAGACACTGTGTTAACAAACCTACAAACGAGCTTCAATGCAATACAACACTCTTTCCGTGGCCTCCTACTGTGAAATAAAACTTCTTTTTTTTTAAATACAAATAAAACTGCAATACCTACTATTTTCTGTAAATGAGAAATGTCAATGTCATGGCCTTCTCAACTACATCTCAAACCAATTGGACATTGTAAAGAGACTTTGTCTCCCGAAAACAATTAGTTGAACTTATCTATAAAATAAAAAATAAATCACTTTACATAAATGTACTTCCAAACATGTCAATATCTTCCACCCCATATGACTTTCATGAATACAACCAGCTGTTATTGGTTAACTGTAAGAGGTGCGTAACTGGTGGCAGGGAAGTCAGGCGCTGGAGAGCAGAACTGGGTAATAACCCGGAGCATACCACTGCTGGCTTGCTTCTGAAGCTAAGCAGGGTTGGTCCTGGTCAGTTCCTGGATGGGAGACCAGATGCTGCTGGAAGTGGTGTTGGAGGGCCAGTAGGAGGCACTCTTTCCTCTGGTCTAAAAAATATCCCAATGCCCCAGGGCAGTGATTGTCGAAGGGTACCTGTGTAGGGTACCGTCTTTCGGGTGGGACGTTAAACGGGTGTCCTGACTCTCTCAGGTCATTAAAGATCCCATGGCACTTATCGTGAGAGTAGGGGTGTTAACCCGGTGTCCTGGCTAAATTCCCAATCTGGCCCTCAAACCATCAAGGTCACCTAATAATCCCCAGTTTACAATTGGCTCATTAATCCCCCCCTCCCCTGTAACTATTCCACAGGCCGTTGCTGCAAATGAGAATGTGTTCTCAGTTAACTTACCTGGTAAAATAACGGATAAAAAAATACAAATAAATAAAATAACAAAACAAACGGCATCCAGGACAACTGTAACGGTTTTCTTTATGCGAAAGAGAGTCGGACCAAAATGCGGCGTGGCTATTGAGATTCATATTTAATAAAAAACTAAACACAAACACTACAGAACAAGAAACATAACACGAAAACCGAAACAGCCTATACTGGTGCAAAATAACACATAGACAGTAACAAGGACAATCAACCACGACGCACTCAAAGAATATGACTACCTAAATATGGTTCCCAATCAGAGACAACGATAAACACCTGCCTCTGATTGAGAACCACTTCAGACAGCCATAGACTAAGCTAGAAAACCCCACTAAGCTACAATCCCAATACCTGTGAAAAACCCCAAAACAAAAACACACCACATACCAAAACCCATGTCACACCCTGGCCTGACCAAATAAATAAAGAAAACACAAAATACTAAGACCAGGGCGTGACAAAATGTGGGTACAAAATAACCCGATGTGCACAAGCACTTACAACAAACAGTTCCACACAAAGACATGGGGGGAATAGAGGGTAAAATATACAACAAGTAATGAGGGAAATGATAACCAGGTATGTGGGAAAACAAGACAAAATAAATGGAAAATGAAAAGTGGATCGATGATGGCTAGAACACCGGCGACGCACACTGCAGTACGACCCCCTAACAAGGAGAAGGACCGACTTCGGCGGAAGTCGTGACAGTAACCCCCCCTCCACCGACACCCAGAGGGCGAGGTGCAGGGCGATCCGGACGGAGACGGTGGAACTCCCGCAGCATTGAAGGGTCCAACACGTCCTCCACCGGAACCCAGCATCTCTCCTCCGGACCGTACCCCTCCCACTCCATGAGGTACTGAAGGCCCCTCGCCCGAAGCCTCGAATCCAGCATGGATGGAGCGAAAGGAATACGCCGGGGCCCCCTCGATCTCCAGAGGGGGCAGAGGAACCTCCCGCACCTCAGACTCCTGGAGCGGGCCAGCCACCACTGGCCTGAGGAGAGACACGTTGAACGAGGGGTTAAAACGGTAATCTGGGGGAAGCGATAACCTGTAACTAACCTTGTTCAGTCTCCTCAGGATTTTAAGTGGCCCCAGCTTCCGGAGGGGCAGGTTTTGGGTAGAGAGCCAGACCCCGGTCCCCCGGTGCGAAAACCGGGCCCTCACCGTGGTGATGGTCTGCGCTGGCTTTCCTGCGCAGCACGGCCCGCTGGAGGTGAACATGAGCGGCTTCCCATGTCTCCTCCACGCGCCTGAACCAGTCGTCCAACGCAGGAACCTCGATCTGACTCTGATGCCAAGGTGCCAAAACCGGCTGACACCCCAGTACTCACTGGAATGGGGAGAGGTTAGTGGAGGAGTGGCGGAGCGAGTTCTGGGCCATCTCTGCCCAGAGCACGAACGCAGCCCACTCCTCCGGCCGGTCCTGGCAATAAGACCTCAGAAACCTACCCACATCCTGGTTAACTCTCTCCACCTGCCCATTACTCTCGGGGTGAAAACCTGAGGTAAGGCTGACCGAGACCCCCAGACGTTTCATGAACACCTTCCAGACCCTCGACGTGAACTGGGGACCCCGATCAGACACTATAACCTCAGGCACCCCGAAGTGCCGGAAGACGTGTGACCTCTTCGGCCACAGATGGTGCACGAGATGGAACCTCCTCTGGGTCTCCCTAAACGCAGCACCTTCCAGCACCATGGGCATCGGAGCGGTGGTGCTGGGGGATGGAACTGACAGACCCCGATCTGGATGTCTGCGGGTAGCCAGCAGGTAATCCAGCCGAATGGACAGGTCCACCAGCTGGTTGAAGGTGAGGGTGAAGGCCAGCTCCCGACGGACACAAACTGCAGTGATAGTGGTCGATCAGGGCCCTGTTGTTCCATCCCGCTCCAGGGGCCAGTGGAGGCCCCTGTTGTGCTGGTGGAGGTGCTGGAGGGTTTGGACGACGCGGTCCATGGCAGCGCCAAGATGGTGGAGCATCGCTGTGTGCTCCCGGACGCGGTCCTCGACCCCTATACCAAGGACACCTGCTCCTGCTGACTCCATATAGTTGGTGTGGAATTCTGTAAGGGGTGCATAACTGGCGGCAGGGAAGTCAGGCGCAGGAGAGCAGAACTGGGTAATAACCGGAGCAGTTTATTTAACAAAACAAACGGTATCTAGAACAACAAAATGTGGGTACAAAATAACCCGTTATGCACAATTCCACTAGCATTTTGGTAACGGAATTACGAGTTTTAATAATTCAAACAAAATATATATCAGACAAATCACTAGAACTAATTGTTAGCTCAACCATTACTTGTTACTTCTGTGAACGTTCACTATCCTCCCTCCTCACAGAGACAAATGTGAAAATATCTGAAAGTTATGTGGGTTTTTGGTAACGGAATTACAAGGCACAAGGGAATATTTCTGAAACTTAAAGAAGGTTAATGATTGCTATTAGTAGTCAGGGGTCTTTATGTCAACATGATTCTGTTTTTATGTAGTTCTGATATTGGACCTTTTAAGACTTTTTCTGGTGATCTTTTCTAAGATGCATTCTGTTTACCCAGAAATCAAAGCCTTCACTGGTTGAAAAATGGATCTAGAATTGCATTTCCCCAAAATATAGACTCTTAGATTTCATTTGACACAATATTACACATGCTCCTATGAACATAACATTGGTGCTCCTGGGTCCTTTTACATGGAAATGCCCTACTGTAAATCTAGAGATACTATCCATCCCCAACTAGAAATAAAGTGGTCGGGCTGGTTGCTACTGGCCTCTCCAGCTTCAGGCTGAATCACACCCATGATGAGAGGAGGTTTACTGGACACACAGGGAGAAACTACAGTCTGAATCACACCCATGATGAGAGGAGGTTTACTGGACACACAGGGAGAAACTACAGTCTGAATCACACCCATGATGAGAGGAGGTTTACTGGACACACAGGGAGAAACTACAGTCTGAATCACACCCATGATGAGACTACCTTTAAGGCTTAAAGGTTTGGTTAATCTTAGGGTTAAGTTTAGGGTTAATGTTAGGGTTAAGGTTAGGGTTAAGGTTAGGGTTAAGGTTAGGGTTAAGGTTAGGGTTAAGGTTAGGGTTAATGTTAGGGTTAAGGTTAGGGTTAAGGTTAGGGTTAATGTTAGGGTTAAGGTTAGGGTTAAGGTTAGGGTTAAGGTTAGGGTTAAGGTTAGGGTTAAGGTTAGGGTTAAGGTTAGGGTTAAGGTTAGGGTTAAGGTTAGGGTTAAGGTTAGGGTTAAGGTTAGGGTTAATGTTAGGGTTAAGGTTAGGGTTAAGGTTAGGGTTAAGGTTAGGGTTAAGGTTAGGGTTAAGGTTAGGGTTAAGGTTAGGGTTAAGGTTAGGGTTAAGGTTAGGGTTAGGGTTAAGGTTAGGGTTAAGGTTAGGGTCAGTTTTAGGTTTTGGTCAGACGGGCTGTCAATGGGATGTTGGTCAGAAAAGTCCATGTAGTCTTTCCCTTCTCAAACCTGTCCTCCCCCTAACCAGCTCATATCATGTATTCCACCACCAGCACACCTGATTCACTAATCAGAGGTTTGGATGATTAGTTGACCAGTGGAACAAAGTGGACTGGCTCTAGGTGAACTATGTGGAGAGTCTTCCAGGGACAGTACAGTACAGACGGAGAAGCTAACAACAGTGTAGTTTACTCAACTCATTCAAACTATCATGAATATTGTTTAGAGAGAAGATCTGCACAAGGGCATAAAGTTTAAGATATAGCAAGAAAGGACAATATGCAAGGTAGCCAAAGTGGAATCAAAAGTCATAGGCCTAATCATCAATCAAATATGAAATATAAAACCCAAATATATAATCTACATATAAAGACAACATGTCATCTACATGTGTTATAGAATAGCTCCCTTCTCACATCCCAGGTCATGTTTGGACTGGAACGAGAGAACTCAACGGGCTATGCGCATCTCCCCAATAGCCTACAGACAACTTTCCTGAGTGCAATGTCATTAATGTGACCGATATGTACAGTATAATAAGCATAGTGAAGAAGGAAGAGATCCCACCTCTGACGCACAGCAGAGACATCGCTGATGAGATTTCCCCTGGAGCAAGAGTCCCTCAAGAATTTAAAAACAGTCATTGCGTTTCAACGAATGTCCTCCCCAAACGCTTGTTGCATCGTGAACTATCCTCCCAGTCCCTTGGGAGTTCAGCGGATGGATGATGCGCCGCTGCCATTTACTTGGATGAGAAGTTGGACGAACGCTCCTCCAGCTCACGATACGAAATGGTGGAGAACTGCAGTGTGGTGATGTGTCGTTCACGAACGAACGGCTCTTTCTGAACGGATCTTTTTGTTGAACCTCGGGAACCGAATTGCATCGGTGAAAGAGCCATTCACCCGGCTCTATGATTTGCAAACTGCTACTACTGTTTGTTGAGCTCAGAACAACGTTTTTCTGTAAATAAATTACAACATCATTATCTAAAGGGGTGAATCCTCACTGCAGAAATGACAAATAGTGGGGAAAGAGTTGTGATTGTATGTTTGTTTGTACAGTTATGGCTGTAATGTTATTATTTTGTGTTCTCACTAAACACCCACATTTGTATTTGTGTGGGAAATGTGTGTAGGCTATGTTTGCTGTTTGTATTTCATTGAACTTTAGGCCCATACAAAGACAAATCACACAACATAGAATTCCAAATAACCTTAGGCAAAAATACACGAAATAAAAGTCAAGTGAAAATAGTTATAAATGTCTTTATCAATTATGAGTAGCGAAACGATATGACTTTTGGACACTGATGCGCAGGAGAACCCCTAGCTGTCAATCAAGCAGGCGCGGTGAACGGATTATGACCATCAAGCGTTCCAAATGACGCAACAATACAGTTCTAGAACAGAGAAAGTTAATGCCGAAGATATTATTCGGTTCCACACTAAAACTGAGGTTTGACACGTGTGATTTGAGGTGAGTCAAATATTTACAGAAGTTTACAATACATTAACCATCCGCTTTTTTATTTCTGTTGCAATCAATCACTCCATCTGTATTTCCTCTTCTGTCTGTCTGTCGGACTATCTGAATTGTCTGTGTACTGTCTAGCCAGCATATGCCAGAAAGGTTCTTTCACATAGGCTCATATTCACAAAGTCTCATAGAAGGAGTGCTGATCAATAATCAGTTTGGTCTTTTAAATTAAACTGAATACGTTTTGATGGACAGGAGGCGACCTGATCCTAGATCAGCACTCCTATCCTGAAACACTTTGTGAACACAATCCAGGTGTACTGTGATTATGAAGTTGTGATGAGGTATTATTATATTAGTTGTGCTGATGCATGATGGGTTGTAGGCTAGAGCTTGAGGACTCAACTCTGAAGACTGTTTCACTGACCTGGTGAGTAAATGTTGTGTACAATGGCACCATCTAGTGACAGAAACATAGAAACACACATTGTTGCTGAACGAAGGCATCTCTTTATTTTCCAGAAATAAAACTTGTAGACCTTTCCTGCAGCCTCTGAGGAGATGGACAGCTCTTCTTCTTCTGGACGATCTCCGTCTCCTACTGGGACTGTCTTCTTACCCCCTCCTATCATGTGGAACAGTCTGTAAGTCATTCATCACATAACCTAGCTGTGGTCCAGGGCATTATGTGTGGCTTGCTGAAGGAAGGCTCAGTGTCTGCAAGCTGTACGTAACGCCCTGGACCAGAGTGACACATGACCCACCTCTGGCCATCATGGACAGTCAACTCATCACATTCACCTACTGTAAGTCACAGTTGTGTGATTTGTGTTATTAAAGACAGTTAAATTGAGCAGAAGTTGAATTATTATTGTAATATTGTAGTAAATTGTCTGAGTTCACTTCCTAAATAATGTGTTGACCTTCCTTTGCTCCCAGCTACCAGCAGGCAGAGATGGAGGTTCACTTCCTGAGAGAAGAGAAGAAGACCTGTACAGAGAAGGAAGCCCACATGCTTGAGTTGAGGGGGAAGGATCGAACGATCCGAAACCAGAAAAAGGAGATGGACAGACTTCAAGTGTGCCTCTGGGAGGAGGAAAAGAAGAGGAATGGTGGAAAGGAGAAGGACCTTGAACAATTACAGTCTGAGACAGACCATCTCCGAGCCCTTTTACAAGATGAAAGGAGGAGAAGAAGAGTAGAAAGGGGTATCATGAAAGAGTGGAAGGCTGAGATCCTGAGACTGAGGGAGGCAGAGAGCCAGAGGGAAGCAGAGAGCCAGAGAGAGGCAGAGAGCCAGAGGGAAGCAGAGAGACAGAGGGAGGCAGAGAGCCTGAGAGATGCAAAGAGACAGAGGGAAGCAGAGAGACAGAGGAAGGCAGAGAGACAGTGGGAGGGAGAGAGACAGAGGGAGGCAGAGAGACAGAGGGAGGCAGAGAGACAGAGGGAGGCAGAGAGACAGTGGGAGGGAGAGAGACAGAGGGAGGCAGAGAGAGCCACAGAAACGAAGGATAACCAAAGGAAAATGCAGGAGATCCACAGACTCAAACAACTGCTGGATCTACTGATGGTGGACCTACAACTGGCCCACGTAAGACATGTCATTGTTATTATTAAAAGGCAGTGTATATTCACCCAGCTGAAAATGAATAGTGGCAGACAGTGGTACGCTAACCCAATGTTAACTTGTATTCCTTTCCTTAACCCTTACCTTAACCTCACTGAAACTATACCTAACCTTTACCTTAACCCAACCCTGGGTCCTGAACCTAACCTTCATTTATCTCAACCCCTCTGCCTTTCTTCTGCCGGTTGAATATCCACTTTCTTATTAACGTCATTACTGTTGTTGTTTTTGATAACTGTATCTGTGCAGGTTGGAAATAGTTGCATTAGTGAAGCATCATCTGTAGGAGTCATTTCTACAAGCATAAACATCAGAGGCAACATTGTTGTAACATCACACAAATTGTAATCGGAATTTCATAAAATGTCTCAATTTTTTCAAACCGTGATAATACATTAATTGACAATGAATTGTCCAGATGAATTGATCAAAATGACCCTGCTATTGATGTTGTCCAGTGTTTGATTCAATTACCAAGCTCTAGGTTGTATTTCTGTGTATCATTCTCTGCAAATCCCTTGAAAGTATGTCTTGGTCATAGATTATCACTAATTTTACCTTTTAAAATGAAGCAAGAGATTGAGAGATTGAGGCTATGGCAGAAAGTCATGGAGGATCAGCGACCAAGACTGGCCTGGAACAACAAACCTATTGAGACAGGAAGAGAGAGGGAAAGAGAGAGAAAAGCAGAATTGGAAAGTCAAGAAATGAAGAAGAAAGTGGAACAGGCAGAAGAAACGATAAAAGCGTTAGAACGAGAGATTGAGAGATTGAAAGAGATTGAGAAGGAAATAACATTTGAAAGAGAAAGAGACGTGCGTATTGCAGAGAATGAGAAAGACAAACTGGTTAACGAAAAGGTAAAAGAGTTAGAGAGAGAGGTTGAGAGACTGAAAGAAGAAATGACAACAAAAGAGATTCAATACAAAATCAAATTTGAAAGAGCGAAAGAAGCGTTTAGAAGACAGAATGAGAGAGTGAAACAGGTTAACCAAAATGTCCTAGTGTTAGACAGAGAGGTTGTGAGAATGAAAGAAGAGATTAGATTGAAAGACGAGACTCAACCAGAGAGAACATTTGATAGAGACAGAGAGAGAAAAAATGATTGGAGACGAAGTGAAGAGGAGATGAAAAATAGAGTGGAGAGAGAGATGGAGATGGAGACAGACCTCATCAATGACAAAAAGACGTCTGAATTGGAGGAAGTCTTCAAGAAAATCAAGGAACAGCGGATAGAATTAGAAAATATGAAAACAGACAAATATAAATGGAAACAGAACCAAATGGACACGGAGGATAAGATGGAGGGTGAGGACAACAAACAGAAAGAGGTAGAAAGAAAGAGAATGGAGAAAACACTAAAACAGAGACAACAAGAAGATGAGAAGAAGAAGGAGATAGAGAGAGAAGAAGAGAGACGCAAACAGAAGCACATAGAGATGGAAGAGGAAGAAAGAGAGAGGGGAAAAAGAGAGACAGAGGCAGATTGAAAGAGAGAACGATGAAGAAAGATGTATACAGAAGCAAATAGAGATGGAAGAGGAAGAAAGAGAGAAAGGGAAAAAAAAGAGAGACAGAGGCAGATTGAAAGAGAGAACGATGAAGAAAGATGTAAACAGAAACAAATAGAGATGGAAGAGGAAGAAAGAGAGAGGGAGAAAGAGAGACAGAGACAGATTGAAAGGAAGAGAATGGAGAAGAGACAGAAAATTATGGAAAGAGAAGAAGAGAGACAGAGAGAGATTGAAAGAGAGATTGAAGAAGAAAGATGTAAACAGAAGCAAATAGAGATGGAAGAGGAAGAACGAGAAAGGGAGAAAGAGAGACAGAGAGAGACCAAAAGGAAGAGAATGGAGAAGAGACAGAAAATTATGGAAATAGAAGGAGAGAGACAGAGAGAGATTGAAAGAGAGATTGAAGAAGAAAGATGTAAACAGAAGCAAATAGAGATGGAAGAGGAAGAACGAGAAAGGGAGAAAGAGAGACAGAGAGAGATCAAAAGGAAGAGAATGGAGAAGAGACAGAAAATTATGGAAATAGAAGAAGAGAGACAGAGAGAGATTGAAAGAGAGATTGAAGAAGAAAGATGTAAACAGAAGCAAATAGAGATGGAAGAGGAAGAACAAGAGAGGGAAAAAGAGAGACAGAGGCAGATTGAAAGAGAGAACGATGAAGAAAGATGTAAACAGAAGCAAATAGAGATGGAAGAGGAAGAAAGAGAGAGGGAGAAAGAGAGACAGAGACAGATTGAAAGGAAGAGAATGGAGAAGAGACAGAAAATTATGGAAAGAGAAGAAGAGAGACAGAGAGAGATTGAAAGAGAGATTGAAGAAGAAAGATGTAAACAGAAGCAAATAGAGATGGAAGAGGAAGAACGAGAAAGGGAGAAAGAGAGACAGAGAGAGACCAAAAGGAAGAGAATGGAGAAGAGACAGAAAATTATGGAAATAGAAGGAGAGAGACAGAGAGAGATTGAAAGAGAGATTGAAGAAGAAAGATGTAAACAGAAGCAAATAGAGATGGAAGAGGAAGAAAGAGAAAGGGAGAAAGAGAGACAGAGAGAGATGGATGAGAAAGAGAGACGACAACAACAAGATGAGAGAAAGATAATGTTTGAGAGAGATCAAGAAGAAGATATATGGAAACAGAAGCAAATTGACATGGAGGAGGGAAGAGAGAGGGTGAACAAGAGACAGAGAGAGATAGAAGAGATACAGAGACGACAACAACAAGAGGAGAGACAGAAACAAAAAGAGAAGGAGAAAGAAAGGGAGAAAGGCAATGAGAATCAGAGAGAGATGGAATTAAAAGATCAGCAACAGAAAGAGATGGAGAGAGAAAATATGATTATGAGAGAAAGGGAGAAAGCAGGAAGAAGAAAGGAGGGGCAGAAAAATATTTTGGGGGAAGTTGAGGGACAGAATGAACTGGAGATAGAACAGGAGAGAGAGATGGAAGAAAAGCAGGAAGTGATTAAGGAAGCAGAGGAAGAGTACAGGGAAAGAGAAGAGAGAGGAAAGGAAGTAAGCATGAAGAAACATGTAGTAGTTAATGTTAAAGCAAAAGCACGGGAAGTCTTCAATAGGCGTAAAGAGAGGAGGTTAGAAGTGTTGAAGGGGGAACGAGAACACATAGAAAGAGGACAACAAATCAGGAGGGAGAAGGAGGAAAGACGGCTGGAGATGGAAAGAAAACAGGAGAGGGCAAGACAACAAGAGGAGCAGGATAAAAAACGAGAGATTGAAATTGCTAGACAGAAAGAAATGTTCAGAATTAGAGAGGAGGAGAAGCAGAGAGAGGAAGAGAGAGAGGAGCAGAGAAAGAGAGCCATTGAAGGCCATTTATCTTTAATCAGAGAGAGAGAAGATTTTAGAGGTAAAGAAAAAGAGGAGATGTCGGAAGAGGAAAGAAGGGAGATGCTTGAGAACAAGAGGGGTGACTTAGAGGACACTGAAGAGGAGGAGGAGAAGGAAGATGACAAGGAGGACATTCTCCCACCTGATAAAAGTATCCGAAGGAGAGCCGTGGGCTGGATAAACAAGAAGTGGGAGAAGAGGAACCTCAAAAAGATAGAGAGAACCTGTCAGAGAGAAGCTGAGGAGGGCGATAAGATCGTCCACATAGGTAAGACCTGTTTTCCCTCTGCTTATGACATCATACTCTGTAGTCTCCTCTACACACATACGTTCCACACCAGTCATCATGTTGCATCATTGTTTCAATATAAAACTACTGTCCAAAATGGTCAAGCTGATCTGGTATCAACTTAAATGTACTGTACACAGGGAATTTAGAATGGAAAACTCAACTGGATCTCAATGACCCTGGTCTAAAGTAGTGCATCATAGCCTTTTGAGGCCCTAAGAAACATTTTGTTCAGGTTTTTGACTACATTTCCTCCCAATCTACACTTTGCAACGGGACGTCGAGAACATATTGCATTTTTTAAAGTTTGCTGCAATTCTACACATTTTGCCATGACTTATGGCATGTTAAGATAATATCTGAATGAAATTGACTAACAAAATTAATGGGGGCTCACTGTAGTTCAAGGCCCCTGGGTAATTTGACCAAAAAGGTTTTTGGGGGTCAGGGGGCCCCTAGTTGCCATGGGGCCCTAAGCAATCGCATATGCCTAGGGCTGGCCCTGGCACTTTACAAAGAATAGGTGCCATTTGGGACTCATATTAAACTTTGGGTCAGGTGAATTCGGGATGGGAATTATTTTAATTTATTAACAAATTCCATGCCATGCTCAAATGAGAAGAGTAAAGAATCATTGAGATCCAACTGGGTTTTCTATTCCTCATTCCCTGTGTCCATTACATTTAAGTTGACACCAGATCCACGAAGTTGAATGAGAACTCTACTTCTTCTCCCCTTCAAGTCATCCCTGGACCTATAAGGCTAACCATGACCCGGGCAGAGAGAGAGAGGGAGAAGAGGAAGGAGCTGCTGGAGGCTGAGGAGAGAAGGAAGAAGTTGGAGGACTTCAATAAGCAGTGGAGAGTGCAGTCGCTGCTTAAAAAACACACTCATCAACAACTGAAGGAGGAGAGGGAGAAGATGAAGGAAAAGTACCTGGAGCAGATTAATCTGGAGGCTGATGAGCAAATCCAGAAGTTCAGCACCCAGTACATCACCCGGTGTCCAACCACCCAACACAGCCACGACTACAACCAAGGTCAGGAATTGCCGGGGTGGGCGACAGGCCAACAAGTAAGCCAAGAGCCTGTTGCATCTGGAGATGGCCAGCAGGAGGGGCCAAGGAGGCAACAGGCATGGGCAGAGAACCAGGAGGGGAGTTCAGAGAACCAGCAGGAGGGGCCAGAGAACCAACAGGAGGCGCCAGACAGCCAGCAGCGAGAAGCTCCAGAAGAGGTTGAAACATCAGAGCCAACCTCCAAGAACAAGAAAAAGCCAAGCATCTGGAAGAAAATTAGGATGGGGTAAAGAATGTTTAAACATCTATTCATGTTTTACACTGTTAATATACATGTCATCACTTTAAAAAGTGACATTATCCAAATCTGAGGGTTTAGTGTACATGCAAAACCAATGTAAATATATAGATACTTACCTGTCTCTGTGATGTCTTACAGCCTTCCTGATGTGCTGTCTGCCTAGAGCTGGAACTCGATGAAGCCACAGTTCCACTGAGGTTACGTTGGTAATTAAAAGTGTCGCCCAATAATTCCTCCTCCTCTTTAAGTCATCAAGCCACATTTCCTCCTCAAAACATTATAGTCTCCTCAAGCCAGCAAGTATCCTCTTTATCAGGCAACAAACCATCTAAGGTCAGTGACCCTCCTCCCCAGAACAGAGACTCCCAGCTTTATCCAAGTTAAATTCATCTCTGATCACCACCTCTACAGTCCTAGAAAATATCCCCAAATGGAAATGGTTTAAACAGAAGTCCTCCCCTCAGACCAGTGGCTCCACAGACCAGAGTTTCTCATCTTTATTCAAGTTGAATGCAACTCTGATCATTTCCACCACCTCTCCTGTTAATTAAGGGGAGGTGCTGAAAAGGAGGTCTGGGAGGAGGTCTGCAGGTAGCCTGGACCGGACCGGTAGCAGCTAAGTTGCTGGCTCCATCCCCGGGCAGAGCTGCTCAAGTCAGGCCAGTGATGTTTGATGATGTCATTTTTGTTTGCAAAGTTTTACTCTTTAATAAAAGCATTTTTTTAAAGCAATATTGTTGTTACGGTGTGGATTGTTTTGTTATTTATTAGAATTGAAACATCCAGTAGTCATGGTAGATGTTAGACTTTCAATGAGACACCTGACATTCCATCAGTTTGATACAATGTGTGACATGTTATATTAGAGAGGAGTCCTCTATACACATCTATGTTAGACCATAGGAGAAATATCAGATTGAAATAGCTTCTCTAAGAATCTGAGGAGAAAGCAACAGTAGACACATCGTTAGCTCTCACACCTCCAGTTCAGTACTTGGGTCATTCCACCAATTGAGTACCCTTTTGGGGAGTGTAACTTTTATTTCACCTAATTCTAACATTCTGTCATAAAGAGCACATGTTCAACTTAATATAAAACATGTTTCCCCATCTCTTTGTATTTTTGTATTGTTTGACTTTGGTGATATTCTACCAACTTAAATTGACTTTATATTAAAAATACTTTCTTAAAACGTCAATAGCTTCCACCCCATATTATTTTAATGAATACATTTTTTATTTATATTTATTTATCCGTTATTTTACCAGGTAAGTTGACTGAGAATATGTTCTCATTTTCAGCAATGACCTGGGGAATAGTTACAGGGGAGAGGAGGGGGATGAATGAGCCAATGGTAAACTGGGGATTAGCCAGGACCTTAAGGGTAAACACCTTTACTCTTACGATCAGTGTCATGGGATCTTTAATGACCTCAGAGAGTCAGGACACCCGTTTAACATCCCAGCCAAAAGACAACACCCTATACAGGGTAGTGTCCCCAATCACTGCCTTGGGGTATTGGGATATTTTTTAGACCAGATGAAAGAGTGCCTCCTACTGGCCCTCCAACACCACTTCCAGCAGCATTTGGTCTCCCTTCCAGGGACTGACCAGGACCAACCCTGCTTCGCTTCAGAAGCAAGCCAGCGGTGGTATGCAGGGTGGTATGCTGCTGGCTTATGTTGATCTGCAATAGTATTGTGAAAAGACAGGACAGGAACACATCAGTCTCCAATGCACCATCTGACAAGTTGTTCTACACAGGAGCATGAAGAAAGGTAAAACACATATCCTGTCTCACATCCCCAATACATTGTGAGGTGCTTTCAGTGTTGACCGTCCCAAAATACAACAACTCATGTACAAAAACACTGCAACACAAACAAGTTCGTCTCTTTCCCATTCAGACCGTAGAGGGCAAAACTACATCTCCCATAATGCAACGCCAGCACCAGTGGGCAGCTCAGCTAACCGTCTGCAGCATAGAAAGGCATGCTAGCTGGCAACAGCAGCACTTTTAGCACTCTGTAAACTATATTAATAACAATAAAACACTGAAAGTTACATGTTTCAATAGTCTCACACTCCCCTATCACAATATCTACAGCATTAACATCGGGATGTTTTATTTATATCACGTTATGGACTTAAGGAGTAATCTGCAACACATACCTTTCTCTCAGTGTTTTCTCAGACTGAGGAGAACGGGAGCTACGGGTTGTACCAGGGTGTTAGTGTGACAGGTTAAAGGAAATATTCATAGCCTGTTATACTTTAAAAAGTATTAGTAAATTCATAGTATGTGAGGATCTTAAAACATCTAAGGTTAAAAAGATGCATTCAGTATTAGTTGATAGAGATTGATAACATTCATATAATTGTGTTAAAGTTAAAATCTGTCAAAGGGTACAAATTGTGAGAGTAATGTGTAAACGTTATATTGATTACTTTATTTTGTAGTGCCTAAAAGTGTTAATCTGTGATCTACGAAATGCTCTTAATCTATGAGCCGGAGATCGATTGCTCTGGTCTCCACCCATATTCCTTGTGGAAAATCTGGGTCTTTTCTCATTACACTCAACGTTGAATTGAGAATACAACACCGTATCACTCTCGTGATTATTTCTCCCCTGTTTTCAGGTACTTTATTGATGATAAAAATAGTAATTTAAATGTTATAACTCGCTAACATGTCAAGAGTGTTTAAGGTGTGTCTTAGTAACGTCTTGAGGAAGTTAGAGTTAAGTTTGAAGAGAGTAATATTAGCCCTGCTCGGTTGAAATGAAGAATAGCATCGTACTGAGAGTAGCTGTCATCTTATGTCGATTGTGAATGAACATGTGCGTTGTTAATAAGATATTTTGCTGTGTTATTTGTATAATGGGTTTTCTGTTGTTTTGTAATGTGTTACTTTTGTGAAATTATGACACTAAACGTTGAATTGAGAATACAACACCGTATCACTCTCGTGATTATTTCTCCCCTGTTTTCAGGGGCGTAACATTAGTAGGTGACGCAAGCACCCAGATGAAATAAAATACATTTAATGAAACAAAACCTTAAGATGTTAACATCATTCAGCTACTGTCGCTGCCTACCTAACATCAACAGTTGCGCAACAATTGAAAATAGACACCAAAAGTAAATTTCCTGGCGATCATAGCGATCTGACTCCCCCCCCCCCCCCCCCCTGCTGTTTCCAAAACTAAAATCTGTAACAAAGTGTGTTATGGGTGTAAAATGGCACAGTGATGCCATCTGTTGGTAAATGTTCATTACTGCAACTGTGTTTTACCGGGGTGCTTGAGATACCCGGATGTGTTGTGATGTACCGAGCAAGACTGGTTACTCGCATCAATGCCTCTGTCTCGTCATTTAACATTCAAACAGAGTGCACAACATTTGGTAGACTTACCTAATTGTTTATGGATATGACTTTATTTAGGACGTGTGCACTAGATAGTGTGTGTTTTCCTAATGAACGTGATTCAGTAAGGCACAAATGTTCTTCATCCTCTTTTTGACGGTAGCCAGCTTGTCCCAAGTATATATCTAACTAGCTGGCTAATTCACAACTCACCCCCCCCCCCCAAATGTACTTAGTTTTAATAGCTACAAATCAATGTCTTTGCAAGTTCTCCCACTACCAGTACTCCTTCTGTGAATCAACTTATTTTTACGATAAGAAACATATGTCATCAATACCTTGTTTACTGTTCTGTTTTTTTGTTTACGGGGAAGAAGCAACACGAATCATTCAAATCGAATTTCCCGTTTTATTATGAAATTGTTGAGCTGGAATCTCATTTTTTTTTCACCTTTATTTAACCAGGAAGGCTAGTTGAGAACAAGTTCTCATTTGCAACTGCGACCTGGCCAAGATAAAGCATAGCAGTGTGAACAGACAACACAGAGTTACACATGGAGTAAACAATTAACAAGTCAATAACACAGTAGAAAAAAAGGGGAGTCTATATACATTGTGTGCAAAAGGCATGAGGAGGTTGGCGAATAATTACAATTTTGCAGATTAACACTGGAGTGATAAATGATCAGATGGTCATGTACAGGTAGAGATACTGGTGTGCAAAAGAGCAGAAAAGTAAATAAATAAAAACAGTATGGGGATGAGGTAGGTGAGAATGGGTGGGCTATTTACCAATAGACTATGTACAGCTGCAGCGATCGGTTAGCTGCTCAGATAGCACATGTTTGAAGTTGGTGAGGGAGCTAAGTCTCCAATTTCAGGGATTTTTGCAATTCGTTCCAGTCACAGGCAGCAGAGTACTGGAACGAAAGGCGGCCAAATGAGGTGTTGGCTTTAGGGATGATCAGTGAGATATACCTGCTGGAGCGCGTTTTACGGATGGGTGTTGCCATCGTGACCAGTGAACTGAGATAAGGCGGAGCTTTACCTAGCATGGACTTGTAGATGACCTGGAGCCAGTGGGTCTGGCGACGAATATGTAGCGGAGGGCCAGCCGACTAGAGCATACAAGTCGCAGTGGTGGGTGGTATAAGGTGCTTTAGTGACAAAACGGATGGCACTGTGATAAACTGCATCCAGTTTGCTGAGTAGAGTGTTGGAAGCAATTTTGTAGATGACATCGCCGAAGTCGAGGATCGGTAGGATAGTCAGTTTTACTAGGGTAAGTTTGGCGGCGTGAGTGAAGGAGGCTTTGTTGCGGAATAGAAAGCCGACTCTTGATTTGATTTTCGATTGGAGATGTTTGATATGAGTCTGGAAGGAGAGTTTACAGTCTAGCCAGACACCTAGGTACTTATAGATGTCCACATATTCAAGGTCGGAACCATCCAGGGTTGTGATGCTCATCGGGCATGCGGGTGCAGGCAGCGATCGGTTGAAAAGCATGCATTTGGTTTTACTAGCGTTTAAGAGCAGTTGGAGGCCACGGAAGGAGTGTTGTATGGCATTGAAGCTTGTTTGGAGGTTAGATAGCACAGTGTCCAAGGACGGGCCGGAAGTATATAGAATGGTGTCGTCTGCGTAGAGGTGGATCAGGGAATCGCCCGCAGCAAGAGCAACATCATTGATATATACAGAGAAAAGAGTCGGCCCGAGAATTGAACCCTGTGGCACCCCCATAGAGACTGCCAGAGGACCGGACAGCATGCCCTCCGATTTGACACACTGAACTCTGTCTGCAAAGTAATTGGTGAACCAGGCAAGGCAGTCATCCGAAAAACCGAGGCTACTGAGTCTGCCGATAAGAATATGGTGATTGACAGAGTCGAAAGCCTTGGCAAGGTTGATGAAGACAGCTGCACAGTACTGTCTTTTATCGATGGCGGTTATGATATTGTTTAGTACCTTGAGTGTGGCTGAGGTGCACCCGTGACCGGCTCGGAAACCAGATTGCACAGCGGAGAAGGTACGGTGGGATTCGAGATGGTCAGTGACCTGTTTGTTGACTTGGCTTTCAAAGACCTTAGATAGGCAGGGCAGGATGGATATAGGTCTGTAACAGTTTGGGTCCAGGGTGTCTCCCCCTTTGAAGAGGGGGATGACTGCGGCAGCTTTCCAATCCTTGGGGATCTCAGACGATATGAAAGAGAGGTTGAACAGGCTGGTAATAGGGGTTGCGACAATAGGGGTTGCGCCAATGGTTTCAGAAATAGAGGGTCCAGATTGTCAAGCCCAGCTGATTTGTACGGGTCCAGGTTTTGCAGCTCTTTCAGAACATCTGCTATCTGGATTTGGGTAAAGGAGAACCTGGAAGGGCTTGGGCGAGGAGCTGCGGGGGGGGGGCGGAGCTGTTGGCCGAGGTTGGGGTAGCCAGGCGGAAGGCATGGCCAGCCGTTGAGAAATGCTTGTTGAAGTTTTCGATAATCATGGATTTATCGGTGGTGACCGTGTTACCTAGCCTCAGTGCAGTGGGCAGCTGGGAGGAGGTGCTCTTGTTCTCCATGGACTTCACAGTATCCCAGAACTTTTTGGAGTTGGAGCTACAGGATGCAAACTTCTGCCTGAAGAAGCTGGCCTTAGCTTTCCTGACTGACTGCGTGTATTTGTTCCTGACTTCCCTGAACAGTTGCATATCGCGGGACTATTCGATGCTATTGCAGTCCGCCACAGGATGTTTTTGTGCTGGTCGAGGGCAGTCAGGTCTGGAGTGAACCAAGGGCTGTATCTGTTCTTAGTTCTGCATTTTTTGAACGGAGCATGCTTATCTAAAATGGTGAGGAAGTTACTTTTAAAGAATGACCAGGCATCCTCAACTGACGGGATGAGGTCAATATCCTTCCAGGATACCCGGGCCAGGTCGATTAGAAAGGCCTGCTCACAGAAGTGTTTTAAGGAGCGTTTGACAGTGATGAGGGGTGGTCGTTTGACTGCGGCTCCGTAGCGGATACAGGCAATGAGGCAGTGATCGCTGAGATCCTGGTTGAAGACAGCGGAGGTGTATTTGGAGGGCCAGTTGGTCAGGATGACGTCTATGAGGGTGCCCTTGTTTACAGAGTTAGGGTTGTACCTGGTGGGCTCCTTGATGATTTGTGTGAGATTGAGGGCATCTAGCTTAGATTGTAGGACTGACGGGGTGTTAAGCATATCCCAGTTTAGGTCACCTAAAAGAACAAACTCTGAAGCTTGATGGGGGGCGATCAATTCACAAATGGTGTCCAGGGCACAGCTGGGAGCTGAGGGGTGTCGGTAGCAGGCGGCAACAGTGAGATACTTATTTCTGGAGAGAGTAATTTTCAAAATTAGTAGTTTGAACTGTTTGGGTATGGACCTGGAAAGTATGACATTACTTTGCAGGCTAACTCCTCCCCCTTTGGCAGTTCTATCTTGACGGAAGATGTTATAGTTGGGTATGGAAATCTCAGAATTTTTGGTGGCCTTCCTGAGCCAGGACTCAGACACGGCAAGGACATCAGGGTTAGCAGAGTGTGCTAAAGCAGTGAGTGAAACAAACTTAGGGAGGAGGCTTCTGATGTTGACAAGCATGAAACCAAGGCTTTTTCGATCACAGAAGTCAACAAATGAGGGTGCCTGGGGACATGCAGGGCCTGGGTTTACCTCCACATCACCCGCGGAACAGAGAAGGAGTAGTATGAGGGTGCGGCTAAAGGCTATCAAAAGTGGTCGCCTAGAGCATTGGGGACAGAGAATAAGAGGAGCAGGTTTCTGGGCATGGTAGAATATATTCAGGGCATAATGCGCAGACAGGGGTATGGTGGGGTGCGGGTACAGCGGAGGTAAGCCCAGGCACTGGGTGATGATGAGAGAGGTTGTATCTCTGGACATGCTGGTTGTAATGGGTGAGGTCACCGCATGTGTGGGAGGTGGGACAAAGGAGGTATCAGGGGTATGAAGAGTGGAACTAGGGGCTCCATTGTGAACTAAAACAATGATAACTAACCTGAACAATAGTATACAAGGCATATTGACATTTGAGAGAGACATATAGCGAGGCATACAGTAATCACAGGTGTTGAATTGGGAAAGCTAGCTAAAACAGTAGGTGAGACAACAACAGCTAATCAGCTAGCACAACAACAGCAGGTAAAATGGCGTTGACTAGGAAAGGGTGCCGACAGATAAAACATAAACAAGCAGAATGGAGTACCGTGATTAATGGACAGTCCAGCATGCATCAGCTATGTAGCCAAGTGATCAGTGTCCAGGGGGCAGGGAAGCTGGATTAGTGAGTGTTATCCAGGTTTAAAAAAACTAACAATGACTAAATAGCTTGTAGCTAGTTAGCTGGTTAGCTTCTGGAGGTTCTTGAGTGTGTTCTAAAAATTAAAAATAATTGTGATTCCGTATCACATTGGGTGAGGCAGGCTACCGGAAGGTATAAACAAATTAAAAATCGAAAAGAGATAAGAGAGTAAATATGGGTCCAGTGAGTGTTTGGGACGCGGCGATTCAGCCTGTGCTAACAAGCTAGCAGTTAGTAGGCCGGGACTAAACAAGGTAGCAGTTAGCGGACCGGGGCTAAACAAGCTGGCAGTTAACAGGCCGAAATAGCAAGCAAGGAGATAGCAAGGGCTTAAGAGTTAGCCTTTGGGGGACGTCGCGATGGGGTGAGTCTGTTTATTCCTCTTCATGCGGTGACATCGATAGACCGGTTGTGGGCCCGGGTATTGTAGCCAAGGAGTATGCTACGGTGGTAGGTATTGTAGCCCAGGAGTATGCTACGGTGGTAGCACAGGGGCTCTGGCCGGTCTAGCTTCAAGCTAAGTGGGTGGAAACGCTAGCCAGCAGTAATCATCCGGGGTTGCGGTTTAGCTAGATAACTAGTTGTGAAGATCCAGCTGAAAGATGTTCCGTTTGAGGGGTACCGGTTCCGAAGTAAATATATATACTTTAGGAAAAAATAGCTACATTGGGTGAGTATTTGGAAGCTGAGGTTTAGCGAAATGTTTAAAAATGTTTTAAAAGATATGCGAAGAAAAAAATATGTAAAAACGAAAATATGTAAAAACGAAAAAAGACGATATATACAAGGGACACAGGACGTCTTACTGCTACGCCATCTTGGACGCCATCAGTTTGTTGTCAAAGATACAGATAACGACTGCAATTATTACAAAGTTGAGGCTATGTGCTGCAATACTGTCCAGAGGAAGGGAGTAAAAATCAATTTTCCAGTTTCCAACAGAAAGGTATGTAGTTACATAATGAGAAGATGCATTTGGAGTAATTAAGGCATGGCGAAGCACACATCGTTGGCTGTGAAATCAGTAATGGGCTGGATCCATGACTACCCATGCAATCAATCACCAAATCAATGACCACTGACGTATTACACATACCAGCAATGAAAACTAAACTACAGCTGGGCTTAACACAACTAGCATGAAGCAGCTAGTTAAGGTTAGTTTACCAATGTGTCCAGCTGTATTACATCCAAGGCTATGCTGCACAATCAATAGAAGACAATCATTTGTGACGCTGGGTCATTTCAAGGTAATTTATCAAGCTGTAACTCTTAAATTATGGTAGATGTCTGTAAAACATGTTATATTAAATCGGCATGGCGGATTTCAAGTTATAACAATCGATAATCTGCATTTTTATACGGCGATTATAATGCAATCCACGAGGAGACTGCGTGGCAGGCAGACCACCTGTTACGCAAGTGCAGCATCAAAATGACCTTGTGGCTGCTAGGAGCAAAGGTACATTTCTAGCTATAAAAAAAACCGGACATGGCTGCTGTTTAAATGAACCGTAGAGTACTATTAAAAACAATCAAAAATCAAATTTTATTGGTCACATACACATGGTTTGCTTTTACAAGAGGATTCCTTTATTGTTTCAGAAATTATCTAAAAGATGATATTAATTTTTTTAAATTTAGTTTGAAGCCCGGATTCCTCGACTCTGTCATGGAGAAGATTTGAACTCCTGGTCAGGAATATGAGCAACACCGAAATAAATATGTCCCTAATGTTTGACAAAATGGCAATAGAAAAACATCTAGATTATAATCGTGAAAGAGACCCCCCCACCGAATGCTTTAACCATCAAGGGCGACGTTGCCAATCAGGCAAATGGTTGTTGTGGTTAGGAGACTTCCATCGCAATGGAAACAGGTAATTATGTGACCGAGCTATCAGTGACTACATGACTACAGTTTATCTTTCCTAGAATTTTACTCACTAATAAGACACTTCATTGACTTACCCCTGCCTTGTTTACGTCTCGCACGCAGACATATTTCCTGGCTAAATCGGCAAACACCAGCCCAAGAGACTACTGATATTTTGGCTGAGGCAATAAAGAGACTAAAAGGTATAAGATTGAATGTAAATAATAATGTCTAAATACAATAATCCAGTTTCATCACTACTATATTGTGGGGGAATTTACAGTAATTACTTTAAATGCGACAGGTCATCAATGTTGTGTGTGTGTGACCAGGCCCCCTGTAATACGAAGTCCATTAAATTCCTTGAAACAAGTCTAAATGCCGAGGACCACACTAACGGGGCCCACTGCCTCACAGTTGAAGACCACACTGACGGGGCCCAGTGCCTCACATTTGAAGACCACACTGACCGGGCCCACTGCCTCACAGTTGAAGACCACACTGACGGGGCCCACTGCATCACAGTTGAAGACCACACTGACGGGGCCCACTGCCTCACAGTTGAAGACCACACTGACGGGGCCCACTGCATCACAGTTGAAGACCACACTGACGGGGCCCACTGCATCACAGTTGAAGACCACACTGACGGGGCCCACTGCGTCACAGTTGAAGACCACACTGACGGGGCCCACTGCATCACAGTTGAAGACCACTCTGACGGGGCCCACTGCCTCACAGTTGAAGACCACACTGACGGGGCCCACTGCGTCACAGTTGAAGACCACACTGACGGGGCCCACTGCGTCACAGTTGAAGACCACACTGACGGGGCCCACTGCGTCACAGTTGAAGACCACACTGACGGGGCCCACTGCGTCACAGTTGAAGACCACACTGATGGGGCCCACTGCGTCACAGTTGAAGACCACACTGACGGGGCCCACTGCGTCACAGTTGAAGACCACACTGACGGGGCCCACTGCGTCACAGTTGAAGACCACACTGACGGGGCCCACTGCGTCACAGTTGAAGACCACACTGACGGGGCCCACTGCGTCACAGTTGAAGACCACACTGACGGGGCCCACTGCATCACAGTTGAAGACCACACTGACGGGGCCCACTGCATCACAGTTGAAGACCACACTGACGGGGCCCACTGCATCACAGTTGAAGACCACACTGACGAGGCCCACTGCATCACAGTTGAAGACCACACTGACGGGGCCCACTGCGTCACAGTTGAAGACCACACTGACGAGGCCCACTGCATCACAGTTGAAGACCACACTGACGGGGCCCACTGCGTCACAGTTGAAGACCACACTGACGAGGCCCACTGTGTCACAGTTGAAGATCACACTGACGGGGCCCACTGCGTCACAGTTGAAGACAGTTGAAGACCACACATCCCCTTCATCTTTGTTGTTCCTCACCAGGTCAAATTAGTGTGGAATAACTCTTCAAGAGTAATGGGATGAATTAAGATTCAAAGATGTTATAATTACAACTAAATGGATCAAATAAAAAAATAAAAAAATACAATAAAAATGGACTAATGTCATTCCTTTTAATTCACCAAGTCAGAGAGGAAATCCTTTGGAACCATCTGGTGTTGTTTTACAAGATGGAAAAAAAGGCAGCCAATCAGGATGGTACCGAAGCTGACGGACAAACACATTCATTTGTCACTCTTCCACAAACATGGGAGTGAAGCTGGCAACACAGGTGTTTATTAGACACTGTCTCTGTCGGGTAAAGAAGCACATTAACATAAATATGAGCAAATATTGACAATAAATGTACAAATTCATACACTTTATACGTTCACTACACTAACTTGTTATTGCTTGAAAATACTGTACTACCACATAACTATACAAATATTAATACATGAAAAGATTGAACATCATGTAGTAAAAATTATGTATTACTAATGAATGCTTTAGTCAAGGGATGCAAACTATGATGCCGCTAGGCTAACTGCCTGAGGACAAACTATGATGCCGATAGGCTAACTGCCTGAAGACAAACTATGATGCCGCTAGGTTAACTGCCTAAGGAGGGCAAACTATGATGCAGCTAGGCTAACTGCCTGAGGACAAACTATGATGCCGCTAGGCGGCCCACTTCTTGGAGGCAGGCCACTCGATTTTGTCTCTGCGTTATATTGGCATCGAACATGTCACCCTACCTTGGAGAGGGGGTGACCTTGATAATTTATTGTTAAAACGAGAGGCTGCCTGGATCTTTAATTTGGCTGTCGAAGCGTTGGTATTAAATTTTTGCATCTGAGCTCCGAGTGTGCGGCTCTTTTATTTTCAAGCCGCAAGGCTAACTGCCAAAGGAGGGCAAACAATGATGCCGCTAGGCTAACTGCCTAAGGAGGGCAAACTATGATGCCGCTAGGCTAACTGCCTAAGGAGGGCAAACTTTGATGCAGCTAGGCTAACTGCCTCAGGAGGACAAACTGACGCAGCTAGGCTAACTGCCTAAGGAGGACAAACTCTGATGCAGCTAGGCTAACTGCCTCAGGAGGACAAACTATGATGCAGCCATGCGCAATGCCAAACGTCAGCTGGAGTGGTGTAAAGCTCACCGCCTTTGGACTCTGGAGCAGTGGAAACATGTTCTCTGGAGTGATGCATCACGCTTCACCATCTGGCAGTCCGACGGACGAATCTGGGTTTGGAGGATGCCAGGAGAATGCTACCTGCCCAAATGCATATTGCCAACTGTAAAGTTTGGTGGAGGAGGGATAATGGTCTGGGGTTGTTATGTTTATGCTTGTTTCGTTCCATTTGCTTACATTTAAGAAATGTCTCAACCCCATAGAAAATCTTTGGAGGGAGCGGAAAGTCCGTGTTGCCCAGCAACAGCCCCAAAACATCACTGCTCTAGAGGAGATCTGCATGGAGGAATGGGCCAAAATACCAGCAACAGTGTGTGAAAACCTTGTGAAGACTTACAGAAAACGTTTGACCCCTGTCATTGCCAACAAAGGGTATATAACAAAGTATTGAGATAAACTTTTGTTATTTACATTTACATTTACATTTAAGTCATTTAGCAGACGCTCTTATCCAGAGCGACTTACAAATTGGTGAATTCACCTTCTGACATCCAGTGGAACAGCCACTTTACAATAGTGCATCTAAATCATTAAGGGGGGGTGAGAAGGATTACTTATCCTATCCTAGGTATTCCTTGAAGAGGTGGGGTTTCAGGTGTCTCCGGAAGGTGGTGATTGACTCCGCTGTCCTGGCGTCGTGAGGGAGTTTGTTCCACCATTGGGGGGCCAGAGCAGCGAACAGTTTTGACTGGGCTGAGCGGGAACTGTACTTCCTCAATGGTAGGGAGGCGAGCAGGCCAGAGGTGGATGAACGCAGTGCCCTTGCTTGGGTGTAGGGCCTGATCAGAGCCTGGAGGTACTGCGGTGCCGTTCCCCTCACAGCTCCGTAGGCAAGCACCATGGTCTTGTAGCGGATGCGAGCTTCAACTGGAAGCCAGTGGAGAGAGCGGAGGAGCGGGGTGACGTGAGAGAACTTGGGAAGGTTGAACACCAGACGGGCTGCGGCGTTCTGGATGAGTTGTAGGGGTTTAATGGCACAGGCAGGGAGCCCAGCCAACAGCGAGTTGCAGTAATCCAGACGGGAGATGACAAGTGCCTGGATTAGGACCTGCGCCGCTTCCTGTGTGAGGCAGGGTCGTACTCTGCGGATGTTGTAGAGCATGAACCTACAGGAACGGGCCACCGCCATGATGTTGGTTGAGAACGACAGGGTGTTGTCCAGGATCACGCCAAGGTTCTTAGCGCTCTGGGAGGAGGACACAATGGAGTTGTCAACCGTGATGGCGAGATCATGGAACGGGCAGTCCTTCCCGGGAGGAAGAGCAGCTCCGTCTTGCCGAGGTTCAGCTTGAGGTGGTGATCCGTCATCCACACTGATATGTCTGCCAGACATGCAGAGATGCGATTCGCCACCTGGTCATCAGAAGGGGGAAAGGAGAAGATTAATTGTGTGTCGTCTGCATAGCAATGATAGGAGAGACCATGTGAGGTTATGACAGAGCCAAGTGACTTGGTGTATAGCGAGAATAGGAGAGGGCCTAGAACAGAGCCCTGGGGACACCAGTGGTGAGAGCGCGTGGCGAGGAGACAGATTCTCGCCACGCCACCTGGTAGGAGCGACCTGTCAGGTAGGACGCAATCCAAGCGTGGGCCGCGCCGGAGATGCCCAACTCGGAGAGGGTGGAGAGGAGGATCTGATGGTTCACAGTATCGAAGGCAGCCGATAGGTCTAGAAGGATGAGAGCAGAGGAGAGAGAGTTAGCTTTAGCAGTGCGGAGCGCCTCCGTGATACAGAGAAGAGCAGTCTCAGTTGAATGACTAGTCTTGAAACCTGACTGATTTGGATCAAGAAGGTCATTCTGAGAGAGATAGCGGGAGAGCTGGCCAAGGACGGCACGTTCAAGAGTTTTGGAGAGAAAAGAAAGAAGGGATACTGGTCTGTAGTTGTTGACATCGGAGGGATCGAGTGTAGGTTTTTTCAGAAGGGGTGCAACTCTCGCTCTCTTGAAGACGGAAGGGACGTAGCCAGCGGTCAGGGATGAGTTGATGAGCGAGGTGAGGTAAGGGAGAAGGTCCCCGGAAATGGTCTGGAGAAGAGAGGAGGGGATAGGGTCGAGCGGGCAGGTTGTTGGGCGGCCGGCCGTCACAAGAAGCGAGATTTCATCTGGAGAGAGAGAGAGAAAGAGGTCAGAGCACAGGGTAGGGCAGTGTGAGCAGAACCAGCGGTGTCGTTTGACTTATCAAACGAGGATCGGATGTCGTCGACCTTCTTTTCAAAATGGTTGACGAAGTCATCTGCAGAGAGGGAGGAGGGGGGGAGGGGGAGGAGGATTCAGGAGGGAGGAGAAGGTGGCAAAGAGCTTCCTAGGGTTAGAGGCAGATGCTTGGAATTTAGAGTGGTAGAAAGTGGCTTTAGCAGCAGAGACAGAGGAGGAAAATGTAGAGAGGAGGGAGTGAAAGGATGCCAGGTCCGCAGGGAGGCGAGTTTTCCTCCATTTCCGCTCGGCTGCCCGGAGCTCTGTTCTGTGAGCTCGCAATGAGTCATCGAGCCACGGAGCGGGAGGGAGGACCGAGCCGGCCTGGAGGATAGGGGACATAGAGAGTCAAAGGATGCAGAAAGGGAAGAGAGGAGGGTTGAGGAGGCAGAATCAGGAGAAAGGTTGGAGAAGGTATGAGCAGAGGGAAGAGATGATAGGATGGAAGAGGAAAGAGTAGCGGGGGAGAGAGAGCGAAGGTTGGGACGGCGCGATACCATCCGAGTAGGGGCAGTGTGGGAAGTGTTGGATGAGAGCGAGAGGGAAAAGGATACAAGGTAGTGGTCGGAGACTTGGAGGGGAGTTGCAGTGAGGTTAGTGGAAGAACAGCATCTAGTAAAGATGAGGTCGAGCGTATTGCCTGCCTTGTGAGTAGGGGGAAGGTGAGAGGGTGAGGTCAAAAGAGGAGAGGAGTGGAAAGAAGGAGGCAGAGAGGAATGAGTCAAAGGTAGACGTGGGGAGGTTAAAGTCGCCCAGGACTGTGAGAGGTGAGCCGTCCTCAGGAAAGGAGCTTATCAAGGCATCAAGCTCATTGATGAACTCTCCGAGGGAACCTGGAGGGCGATAAATGATAAGGATGTTAAGCTTGAAAGGGCTGGTAACTGTGACAGCATGGAATTCAAAGGAGGCGATAGATAGATGGGTAAGGGGAGAGAGAGAGAATGACCACTTGGGAGAGATGAGGATCCCGGTGCCACCACCCCGCTGACCAGAAGCTCTCTGGGTGTGCGAGAACACGTGGGCGGACGAAGAGAGAGCAGTAGGAGTAGCAGTGTTATCTGTGGTGATCCATGTTTCCGTCAGTGCCAGGAAGTCGAGGGACTGGAGGGAGGCATAGGCTGAGATGAACTCTGCCTTGTTGGCCGCAGATCGGCAGTTCCAGAGGCTACCAGAGACCAGGAACTCCACGTGGGTCGTGCGCGCTGGGACCACCAGATTAGGGTGGCCGCGGCCACGCGGTGTGGAGCGTTTGTATGGTCTGTGCAGAGAGGAGAGAACAGGGATAGATAGACACATAGTTAACAGGGTGCAGAAGAGGCTACGCTAATGCAAAGGAGATTGGAGTGACAAGTGGACTACACGTCTCGAATGTTCAGAAAGTTAAGCTTACGTAGCAAGAATCTTATTGACTAAAATGATTGAAATGATACAGTACTGCTGGAGTAGGCTAGCTGGTAGTGGCTGCGATGTTGACACTACACTAATCAAGTCGTTATTGACCAAATACTTATTTTCCACCATAATGTGAAAAAATTCATTAAAAATCCTGTCCTGTGTGGCTCAGTCGGTAGAGCATGGCGCTTGCAACGCCAAGCGTCGTGGGTTCGATTCCCGCTGGGGCCACCCATATGTAAAAGTAGTGGCCCCAGCCGACTTGTAAGTCGCTTTGGACAAAAGCGTCTGCTAAATGGGATATATAAAAATCCTACAATGTGATTTTCTGGATTTTTTCCCCCTCATTTTGTCTGTCATAGTTGAAGTGTTCCTATGATGAAAATTACAGGCCTCTCATCTTTTTAAGTGGGAGAACTTGCACGATTGGTGGCTGACGAAATACAACACTTCAGATGTCTTATTGAATCATTAAAATCAGTTGTTATTTCAATTCAGGAAGTAAACCAAATTCCAATTCCACATTTTCCCAACTGAAAAGCATTGAAGAACATTTGAATTTCAGTGTATTTCCTGAATTGACACCAACCCTGGTTGGTAAACAGAAAAAAATGTCAACATAAAGAAGGTATGTAGGCTACTATGGCTCTAATATGTGTAATTAATACTAATAATATACTCACGGGCTTCAAACTCACTGAGGAGCAACAGCCTCTGACTGTGAACGTTATGTTGTGACTTTCTGGACAAAAAAACACACAAAGCAGTAACATTTAGGGTGGAATAGCCAAGAGTGAAAGTCATCCGGTATTGTCCGGTAAAAACAAAATAATCACCACAGTAAAACTTGAACCTGTCACAATAATTCAGACCATTATTTAATATTACGGCACGTCAGCTGCAAGAAAATGAGCGAATTCACTTTAAAACGGGCGCTATACACTTCTAACTTGCGGTTAGAGAACTACATTTTTATTCACCCCAAGGTGGCGATAAGTGTTTGTGACGCGCGTGTACAGCAGACTGGCAGCATCAATTCAGACGACACGTGGACTTAATGACAAACACCTTCAGGTTTTAACGGGTGTCTCTTTCCATCAGCGCACTGTTTGGATGATGGAATGATTCTGTGATTGGACAAATGTGTGCGGGAAGCCAACCGGATCACCTTTTGAAGTGGTTGACCAATCAGATGAAAACATCATGACTGGTTGTATTTATGCCACATTAAAAAGGCATGATAAAGTTATATGAACAATCTTTACTAGGTCCTACAGAAATTATACTAAATTAATAGGGATTTTATATACAATTCTCTGGTTAGACCCATAAATGTTTCTCGTGCATGCGCACACACACTCGGGGTTTTCATGGCTCTAAAAAAGTTGGACCTGTTACGAAACGGACCTGGGGTTTTCCCACGCGGAACAGATATGTTTAAAATATATGAGATCTGTTCCGAACGGACCTGAGGAGAAGCTAGTTAAGCTAAATAACTTTAGCTAGCTAGGCTAATTAAGGCTGCAGAACACGTGCTTTCAAATCCTACAGATAACAATCACTCCATTCAGAATATCAAGTAGCAGTATACCTGTTGGCACTTGGTCGTTATAGCCTAACTTTTAATGACATAATTTTAATTCCATCTTCCATTGATTAGATATCTCCTAACTTTTAGTATGTTTATTTTACATCAACAAGGAGCGTCAGGAACACATCTACAGTGGCTTCAGAAAGGATTCAGACCCCTTGATTTTGTTACCTTACAGCCTAATTCTAAAATGGATTCAATAGTATTTTTCCATCATCAATCTAAACAAAATACCCCATAATGACAGAGCAAAAACACATTTTTAGAAATATTCGCAAGATCACATTTACATAAGTATATTTGAAATCAGGAGTAAGAAGGAAATCCGCAATCCTCCAACCAGGAGTTGTGGGAATTCTGCAACCCTCAGTTCAGACAACATGAAATGGCTCAGACGTTGCTGGAGAAAACCATTGACAATCTTGTACCACCATCGTGTGGCCAAAAGATAGTATGAATTAGCTTGGAGGTTGGTCAGTGGGAGAATCTCAAATGCATTCATTGACAACTCGCGTCCTTCTCGAAACCCATTGGAGGAGATCAGAAGAACGGAAACTCTGAATTTCTCATGTACAATTGAGATATATTTAATTGACCAACTCCCACGTGAATGTATTGATATCTTTTGGGCAAACGATGTTGGTACAAGACAGTCAATGATTATTCCAGCAACGTCTGGACCAATTTATTTTGTCTTAATTGAGGGTCGCATTAGTGAATTAACTAATGGTTGTGTCGCCACCAGGTGGTGGCAGTTGGTTCGTTTTCTTTATATAATAGTGATCTCTGCTGCCGTCTTCTGGACAGACGATATGTTAAAGTCGTACATTGGAGTGTGAATTGTTCCATTGCAGCAATTTGTTGGACTAGTCACTTAGACTGAAAAACCTACACCCCAAAACATTTTTTTGTTGCATTTTACCCCCCTTTTCGATTCTGTCACATCACTGCAACTTCCAAAGGGGCTCGGGAGAGGCGAAGTCATGCGTCCTCCGAAACATGATCCATCTTACCGCTCTCCTTAACACCCGCCCGCTTAACCCAGAAGCCAGCCGCCCCAATGTGTCGGAGGAAACACCGTTCAACTGGTGACCGGCTCAGCCCGCAGGCACCCGGCCTGCCACAAGCGCGATGAGCCAATTAAAGCCCCACTGACCAAACCCGGACGACGCTGGGCCAATTGTGCGCCGTCCTATGGGACTCCCGGCCACGGCCGGTTGTGTCACAGCCTGGGAATAAATGTACAGGGGGCATGAGACCGCTGCGACACTCTGGAGGCTCACCTCAAAACATTTCCAACAAGGAATGAGTGACAGCGGTGTTTTGAAGTTACTGCTGAACGACGTTATTATTGGCTTTGCGCTTGTTAACCGCAAAGATGTTCCTGCAGGAGTCATGTAAATATAGTTTAACGTTTTTTTGTTGGCATTAGCAGAAAACACACTGCCAAGTGTTCCTGGGTATGAGCTGCGCAACGAATCCTATAGAACCAGTTATGTCACGCTGGTCACCAGGTTTGGCCTCAATTCAAATTAAAAGCAGTCAATTCAGGAAATTATTTGAATAAAACAAGTCTTAAATTGAAAAACCTTTTAAATAAATAGCTTCTACTTTTCAGTTTAAGTATTGAAAATGCATTTTTTTTCTCCAATTAATATAGTAATAGTTATTTGTGATAACTTCCTGAATTGACTACCTTCAATTCCAATTCAGCCCAACCCTGAGGGACCTACACACACCATGGCTGGGTTCAATTCCAATTCAGCCCAACCCTGAGGGACCTCCACACACCATGGCTGGGTTTCATTGATCATAAACAAGAGCCTCTAATGCCCTGCACTAATGACTGTCCAGTGTAGCAGGCCTGTAAAAACACACTTCACAACGGGGAATCTCAATTGAACATAATTTTTTAGGATTTATCTACGTCTGAGAATCTGGCCCCAGGAGATCTCATTTTATTTAAGCCGGAGAACCTGTTGCCAGACTAGAATCAACATAAAACTCAAACGATCGTGGTGTAACAAAGCAAAGTGACAAAACATACCCACTGATAGGCTAGATGAAATGTTGAAAGAGCGAATCACATAGGGTTTCCACTCTTAAGATGCACAAAAAAAACCTCCACCACAAAAAAGCCAAACAGTGTAAATGCAGATTTTATTTTTTAATGACCATTCAATTTCCAAAACGTGATGTGTACAGGAAATGTAATGAAGGGAATGTAATACATTATTTAAAACAATCAGGGATTTATTTGACATACAGTTAGTTACCTCCAAGTGCCTTGGACACTTTACATTCATCTCAGTGGACTGGTTACGACCTGAACTCTCCTTATAACCACAATCTAAATCAGGATAACAATGCTACATCCCCCCTAACAGATCACTTCCTGTGACCTCACAACCAGTCTGAGTAGTCAGTCCCACTGGTGAGGAGGGAGTCTGTTGATCATTGTGTTCCTCTTGAGTTCAAAGACAACCAGTCTGAGTAGTCAGTCCCACTGGTGAGGAGAGAGTCTGTTGATCATTGTGTTCCTGTTGAGTTCAAAGACAACCAGTCTGAGTAGTCAGTCCACTGGTGAGGAGAGAGTCTGTTGATCATTGTGTTCCTGTTGAGTTCAAAGACAACCAGTCTGAGTAGTCAGTACCACTGGTGAGGAGAGAGTCTGTTGATCATTGTGTTCCTGTTGAGTTCAAAGACAACCAGTCTGAGTAGTCAGTCCACTGGTGAGGAGGGAGTCTGTTGATCATTGTGTTCCTGTTGAGTTCAAAGACAACCAGTCTGAGTAGTCAGTCCCACTGGTGAGGAGGGAGTCTGTTGATCATTGTGTTCCTGTTGAGTTCAAAGACAACCAGTCTGAGTAGTCAGTCCACTGGTGAGGAGGGAGTCTGTTGATCATTGTGTTCCTGTTGAGTTCAAAGACAACCAGTCTGAGTAGTCAGTCCCACTGGTGAGGAGGGAGTCTGTTGATCATTGTGTTCCTCTTGAGTTCAAAGACAACCAGTGAGTAGTCAGTCCACTGGTGAGGAGGGAGTCTGTTGATCATTGTGTTCCTGTTCTGGTAAAAGTTCAGGTCAGTCCGTCCGTGGAATGGAGTTGAAAAACAACCAGTCTGACAGGAAATCAACAAGGCTGAAGGTGTAACAGTGGTGTCCAACATCCTCAGGGCAGGTCCACATGTTGAGGAAGGAGTCAGACTTCATGTCCCTCTAGTATAGCAAATAGAGGATCTGTGAATAAAATGAAGAGAGAAATGATGCAATCAACTTTCCGGAGGTGGTTAAATATTATATATATATATTTATTTTTTACCTTTATTTAACTAGGCAAGTCAGTTAAGAACAAATTCTTATTTTCAATGACGGCCTACCGGGGATCAGTGGGTTAACTGCCTTGTTCAGGGGCAGAACGACAGATTTTGTACCTTGTCAGCTCGGGGATTTGAACTTGCAACCTTTCGGTTACTAGTCCAACACTCTAACCACTAGGCTACACTTCGTGATTTGTGCCAGTGTAAATCGCCAGTGTTAATGAAAGTGTTTAGTGCCCGTGTTAATGAAAGTGTTTAGTGCCCGTGTTAATGAAAGTGTTTAGTGCCCGTGTTAATCACAGTGTTTAGTGCCCGTGTTAATCACAGTGTTAATCACAGTGTTAATGAAAGTGTTAATGAAAGTGATTAGTTCCAGTGTTAATCACAGTGTTTAGTTCCAGTGTTAATCACAGTGATGTCCACTCCACATACAGTATAATAATTGGATAACGTTGACATCCCCAATAACCTATTCTTCTAAGCCACAATGTTTGCGTTTGAGGCAGGCAGCCCAATTCTGATAAATGTTCCATTAATTTACATTTTGACCAATCACATCAGATCATTTTCAAAGCTGATTTGATTGGTCAAAAGACCAATTACTGAAGAAAACAAATTCAGAATTGGGCTGCCTGTCTCAAGGCTGCAAAATTGTACAAAACAAATTCTGATTCTTAAAAATAATATTTAGGGATTTAAAACACCTTTAGTGATTTGGGGTTTTCACTTGTGTAGAGTTGAAAGTGTTTAGTCCAACATGAGGGGCTGATAGGACCAAGCTGCTTTAGGGATACTCTGCTGGAAACACAAACACATCTATGAAGATATCAGACCAAGCAATTACAGCTAATTCACATTCCTTTAAGTGTTGACCTGAATGCTATTGGCACCAGTCAGATTCTATGAATTCTTAAAATGTTAACAGAATTTACCCCCCCCCCCTCATAAAAAAAATTACTTTGCATACCTTTTCATCCAGAGGCTCACGTGTCACAACTAGCTACGGATTCTGATTCATACGCGGTGTCTGGAGAAGGGGAGACTTGTGCACTGAGACGAGTTGACTGAGTGAGAGGGTCACTCACAAAACAAGAGGACAAAATCAGAAAAACTATTCCGATCGAACTGCAGTTCCTCCCAATAAAATGACAGCTCTAAGAATGTCAGTGGAAGTATCCTTAAAAAAAATTACAAAATACGGAAGAATACCTCCCTGTTCAAAAAAGGAACATGTTGGTAACAGTAAGGCAGGTCTGGATACAGTCTCTAAATCTTTCCACAAAAAAAGGAACATGTTGGTCACAGTAAGGCAGGTCTGGATACAGTCTCTAAATCTTTCCACAAAAAGGAACATATTGGTAACAGTAAGGCAGGTCTGGATACAGTCTCTAAATCTTTCCACAAAAAGGAACATATTGGTAACAGTAAGGCAGGTCTGGATGCAGTTTCTAAATTTTTCCACAAAAAAAGGGAAAAAAATAAATAAATAGCCCACTGATAAAAAAATAAACATATGATCCATCATTGTAGGTTATTTCACTAATGCTACTACTACATACTCTTAGAAAATAAAACATCTTTGTCTTTTTATTTCTAACAAAAAAAGGATCAGAGCTTCTTTTATAGAGGCTTGTATTTGTAGTGGAGTTCGATTCGTCAATGAATACGTCGTAAAATAGTTAAGAAAACAAAAAAAGTCCAGCAATAATCCTGCTGTATTCAGTCTCTACAGCAAGACCAGACATCAAAAGTTAAACAGGAAGGAAGGCCAAGGGAATCTGCACAAACCCACGATTCAAAGACTAAACCCTTAATACAAATACATTGTCTCCCTATTTTCACTTAATCCTAAAAAGACTAGTGCTCCTCCTCCTTGTGTACCAAATTCTGAATTGGTCCAAGAAACGCTCGCGTAGCCCTCCATTGAACATTTAGCTACAGTATATCCCTAATGAATACACATCTCCGTTAGGCTCGTTGACTGTGTTCTAGGGTGACTAATAGAGTGGAAGTCTACGGACTTCGGGGAGACCTAAAACTAACATTAGGAACCTTTCGCATTCCAAGTGTGATCCAAAGATCAATGTAGCATACAGTCATTTGAAAACACATGTTTTTAAACAGTGAAACTATTGTGATAAAGGCAGCCCAATATATGAAGGTAGAGTTAAGTCATAGCATGGCTTTGCTTTACCTATATGAAAGTCTGTGTGTATTAAGCAGGTAGACCTACTTCAGGACAGAAAGAAAATACTTTAAAACACAATGTCCTCCCTTCAGCTGAGACAGAAGCCAACCAGCACAAATAGTCAGAGTGATGCTGAGTAGCTGGAGCTGGTTGCCATTCTGGTCATTGATTTGTCATTGTATTGTGTGTTTCAGTCAGTTTCTGTTTTTCCACAGTTAGGCTCCATCCTGTCCAGACTAAAACTCCATCCTTTCCAGACTGAGGCTCCATCCTGTCCAGACTGAGGCTCCATCCTGTCCAGACTGAGGCTCCATCCTGTCCAGACTGAGGCTCCATCCTGTCCAGACTAACGCTCCATCCTGTCCAGACTGAGGCTCCATCCTGTCCAGACTGAGGCTCCATCCTGTCCAGACTGAGGCTCCATCCTGTCCAGACTGAGGCTCCATCCTGTCCAGACTGAGGCTCCATCCTGTCCAGACTGAGGCTCCATCCTGTCCAGACTGAGGCTCCATCCTGTCCAGACTGAGGCTCCATCCTGTCCAGACTGAGGCTCCATCCTGTCCAGACTGAGGCTCCATCCTGTCCAGACTGAAGCTCCATCCTGTCCAGACTGAGGCTCCATCCTGTCCAGACTGAAGGTCCATCCTGTCCAGACTGAGGCTCCATCCTGTCCAGACTGAGGCTCCATCCTGTCCAGACTGAGGCTCCATCCTGTCCAGACTGAGGCTCCATCCTGTCCAGACTGAGGCTCCATCCTGTCCAGACTGAGGCTCCATCCTGTCCAGACTGAAGCTCCATCCTGTCCAGACTGATTCTGGGTGTTTCTCTCTACCACACAAGTGATCAACAGCCCTTCTTCCTTTTGGCAAAACTCTTGTTGTCTCTGCTTTCTGCAGTGATTTTAAACAGTTGTTTTGTAATTAGTCCAGAGCCATTCCCAGGTACGAGTCGTCTTCTTGAACTGAGGGAATTTGACTTTTGCAGATTTTCAATAGCCCCCTGATCTGTATCCAGCAAGGATTTGTGAGCATTTCTTCTCAGAACCAGTCTCGACTACAAAGCATTTTGAAAGTTCGGTAAGAATCCACCTCATGTTGCACTTCATCACATATAACAATATCAATCTTTTTCTCATTTTTCTTCAGGCAAATGAGAAACTGGTGTTTCACAGCGAGCAGATCAGACTTTTCTTTCCATCTTGTATCTTCACCCCCCTGAGATCTCAGTCAGGAAGTAAAGGAAGTGCTTTTCTTTTCCCTGGCAGATCCATCTCATCTCAATGAGGTTCTACTTGTCTGACAACTTTCTTTTCCTTCTTGGCTATAAACATGTATTTATCCTCATTAAAATCCCTCCCCCCCCCCCTTGGTTACTTCTGTCAAGTTTATGGTATTTTGTCTCGAGTGATTCTGCATTGGACCGTCTGGTTATATCTGTGAAGTTGGCTGGGTTTAACTTCCGAAAGGACCACTTTCTGCTGCAGGTAGTGGTGACTGTGGAAGGCTGAATACATTTTCAGTCAGAATATTACTGGGTGTTGATTCATGTCATGATCCATCTTTGATCAAATGCTCTTCAGATGTTCTGACGGTATCTTGGTCTTTGCAGAAATAAACCCGTTTGACCTCAGAGTGAAGATCTGACTCCTCCTCCTTTATGCAGATCTCAGTAGGTCCATTATCCCGGTCAAGCATCGCTGCTTCATCAGTGGAGACTGTTTCAGCTGTCTCCACAGAGATAGTGTCTTTACCATGATGAGGATAAACCAGCCTTGCGTTTTGTTCCATATTTTTGTCAGAAAAATAATCTGAAAGCACATTTGTTTTTGCTTGGCTTTTAAGCACACTTGGTATTATGAAAACCTCTTTTGAGATTTCTCTTTTTCTCACAAGCTCAGATTTGTGTTTCTGAACCATTCGTTTCACTTTACAGCAAATATGCAGTGGAAATAGATTACGTCTCTGATTTTGCAAACTAAGGTCAAAATTGTATTTTAGAATATCAACGAGAATGCACCCACTTTTTTTTCTTTTAGGATTGGATTTTATCCTAGCATATTTATGCACCTCAAATATTACACCGTTTGTCAGTAAATTCAATTCCAGTTTCTGTTTAGATGGTTTGGATGTGACATCAAGGTCCAGACCGATTTCCTCACAGAGTGGGTAGCACGCTTTGGCTTTCACCATATTTTTGGTGTGAGACGTCACATTTGATTGGTCCAAGTTGGTAACGACAATTTGCTTTGTTTCGTCAGTACAAAGTGCAAGGTCAGTCTCATCAGAGATTCTCTCTATTTTGACAAGACGAGGTTCTATTTGTACAACTTCAAAGAAATGGCCTCCTCGGTCTCCTTGGTTACTAACATGTCCATATCTTTCTTCTTGCTCATTAAATTCAATCTCCTCCTTTTTGATACTTCTTTCATTTGGTATTTCGGCTCAAGTGATGCTGTAGTGACCTTCTGGTTAGTGGACATCTCCGCAGGGTTCTTTCGTTTGCGTGACTTCTTTAAGAAAGCTTCATTTTCAAGTCCCAATCTCCATTTACCGTTTGTACCTGTCTTGCGCTGTAAAACTGCTTTTAACCTTCCCATAATATCTTCGGCCAGCTCAGTTTTCCCACTTTTTAAATCCAAATCAAAATTATGCTCGAGAACCTCACACACAACCTGCTTCCAATTTCCACACACTTGTGAGGCAAAATCCGCCAATTCAAACATTACATCTCTGGTCAATAGATGCAAGTCAAGTTTCTTATTTTTCCCATATTTTGATTTCACAACAAGGTCAAGTCCTTTTCCCTTACAGAGTGGGTAGAGTTCCCTAAATGCTTCTTCTACAGTGGGCATCATGAAGGATTGATCCATTGTTATATCTGTCTGAGTTGGGAAGGTTTCCGTCTGGACATGTTGAGGAAGGACGATGCCCATATAAGGCTCATACTTTGTGCAGGTATCATTACGTCCATTTTCAGGGCCAAGGTTTGCCGTCTCATCAGCACACCGTGTCACATCTGTCTCAGTGGAGAAGCTCTCAGTCTTCACATGCAGAGGAGAGATCAGGCCCACAACAGGCTCCTCCTTTATGCAAACGTCAAAAGGTGTAGGATTTGACAAGCTGTTTTGCAAATAGAACTGTGCCCATTTAAGGGAGTATTTCAAAACTGTAGCTGTCTTTGGATCAGGAAGGTCAAAGACCTCTATTAACCACTCAGGTGTTCTCTTAGAACGCATCTTCAGCATTTCTTTTAATTTCATTTCTACCCTGTTTGAAAAGTCATATTGTTGTTCATGTTGTACACCAAGAACAAAGTTGTAATCTAGAATATCAAAGATAACATGAGGGCGAGATCTATTAATGTTTCTAGCATATTTTGACACCTCAAGCATTACACCAACTGTCAGTAAATGCAAATTCAGTTTCTGTTTCGCTCCAGATCCAACACTGAAATCTACACCGATCTCCTTGCACTTGACGTATGGATCTTTCCAATATCTCCCAAACGTTCTCAGGTTGGGTCTTGAGTAACTGCCACGACACTGACGTACCCATTTATCCTCTAACGTTTTCTGGCATTGTCGTCTTCGACTTAAATTGGCATTGTAGTCTTCCTCTTCATCAGAGGGAAAGTTCAATGGCTCACAATAATCTGGAAGAATAGGCCTAGTAGAAACAGCTAAATTACAGTCGTTTTCTGTAGCAGGTGAGGTTACCACAGAATGAATGGCAGTACTAGGGCTTGGGATATTAACATTGTCAGAGGGCAATTTATTATTGGTCTGTGTTTGGCTAGAAACCTGTGAAGTTGGGTTGATTTGAGCTTCAAAATAACCACTGAAAGTGGATGCATGTCCTGTCAGAATATCACTGGACGGTGCTAAATGCCATGACTGCTCTTTGATTGAATTCCCTTCAGATGTGCCGATGGGATCTTCATCTTTACAGAAATAAAGCACTTTGACAGCCCTGTTCTCCCCATCACTTGCTCCGGTCATTTCAGGAAAAAGACGTAAAATCTGCCCGTGGCTTGTTGTTTGGGGACTGATGGGAGGTACATGTGAATGCTCTTTCAGTAAACCCACATGGTAACCTGTTTCTGTGTTTTCTGACAATGTTGAATTTGGGTCATCTATCCAGGCATTAATCGAATCAGACCAAATGACTCTATGGGATATCTCCCTCTCATCTTCCTCTAGTTTAACGTCAACATCCATTTTGCACCAATGTCTCTACAAAGACAAAGTAATCAAAAACACCCTGATGACATTCCTCTCCACATGAACTAGACAGATAATGTAATTTCCACTATATAAATTACCTAGCCAAAAGCCTACATCGTATTTGGAGATGTAGCTATCTAACCATGAGAAACACTCTTCCCGCCACTTCGATACAGTTACGACCGGAAGTTACTTTTTCGTAGCAAATTAGTACAAAGTATTACGCAACGGGTTATGAGAATCAATGTAGCAGGTTGGGACAATTTGGTTAAGGTTATGAAAAATAATTAGGGATGGCAAAACTGCCCTCCTAACTTGCTATTAAAATAATTTCGGGTCGTAACTCTTATCGAAATGGCGAGTAAAAGAACTAGGTCAGTTGTCCGTAACCTGCTAACTAACGCTTTACCTTTACAGGTGATGGGTACCTGCAAATCCCTTGGCCTTCATTCTATTTAGATAAATGTTGAAAAATATTTCCAAAAACGTCGTATACTAGCTAGTACACTGAAAACGTAGCAGTACGCACCGGAGTGGATTTTTTTACGGAAGCGTTTTGAAGTCGACGTCTGAGGGTTGTGGCTCCAGGAAGTACCGGCGGAAGTGATGTCATATTCCTTATTCTTTCGCCATGCAATTTGGTCTTGGCTTGAAAGGGGTACAGCTATGGAAAAAAGTTGATATTTATATTTCTTTTATCAAACAAATCGAAGTACTTGTTTCTCTCCAAATGGGTATAGAATACAACCTTTTAGTTTCAAGTAAGGGCTTTTTACACTATTAGAATGCACGTTCACGTCATTGTGTGCGTGCTGGTACAGGCTGCTGCACCTGCAATTGAGTGAATTATAATATGAACAAACAGCGCTGACATTGACATTTTAGTCATTTTGCAGACACTCTTATCCAGAGCGATTTACAGGAACAATTATAGTTAAGTGCCTTTCTCAAATGTACCTTGGCAGATGTGTTACCGGGTAATTTGTAAGTCGCTCTGGATAAGAGCGTCTGCTAAATGACTTAAATGTAATGTAATGTAATCTCTGGTAGTGAAGTGAGCTGTATCATAGTCCTGTCACTGCTTCACTCCCTGGCAACGCTTCACTCGCTGGCAACGCTTCACTCCCTGGCTACGCTTCACTCCCTGGCTACGTCAATATATATACAAATATTTAAATAAATAAAAAGAGTTCAACAATTTTGTTGACTTTCTGCTCACTTTATTGCATTAGTGAGCCCTCAAATGATACTTAAGCTTAATTTACTACATAGGTTATCTGCCTTTATTGCAATTATTTTCCATTGGACAAAAGATGTAACCCACAAATATGTTGGCTTAGGTTTTTTCCAAAGTACCAATGTTTTTAAATTATTTGATTTGATTTCAACTAATTTATATTAGTTTATTTGTTATGCATGCTTTAACATTAGGTTTCCATGCTGGTAGTAGTGTCTGGGTTTTGATTTAAAATGTATGTTTGTGCCATGTTTTATTCCCTCCCCTCCCCTGATCCCGCTAGGGGATTCGGTTACTGGCCCAACACTCTTAACCTCTATGCTACCTGCATTACCAAGGGGTTCACATTTTTCCAAATAGGGTCCCCTGCATTTTCTAGTGTCAATTTGGGGTCATTTGCAGAAAAAGTTTAGGGACCCCTGACATAGCAGCAAGGCCGGTTACCGACCAGACACGCAGGGCATTAGCCTGGTGGCCACTACTTTTTATGTCAAGTGTATTTCAAGTGAACATTTTTTTTTTTTTTTTTTTTTTTTATTGAATTATAATAATGAATAAATAAAAACAAGACACAACAAAGGTCATGGAATAGAGTTCAAAGATGACCAGTCTGGCAGGAAATCAAATGGCATGCGTCGAATACAACACGTGTAGACCTGACAGTGAAATGCTGAATACAACACGTGTAGACCTTACAGTGAAAAAGTGTTAAGTAAAAAAATAAAAGTAATAGCAGCAGTAAAATAACAATAGCGAGACGATATACATGGGTTACCGGTACAGAGTCAATGTGGAGGCTATATACAGGGGGTACTGGTACAGAGTCAATGTGGAGGCTATATACAGGGGTTACCGGTACAGAGTCAATGTGGAGGCTATATACAGGGGGTACCGGTACAGAGTCAATGTGGAGGCTATATACAGGGGGTACCGGTACAGAGTCAATGTGGAGGCTATATACAGGGGTTACCGGTCCAGAGTCAATGTGGAGGCTATATACAGGGGTTACCGGTACAGAGTCAATGTGGAGGCTATATACAGGGGTTACCGGTACAGAGTCAATGTGGATGCTATATACAGGGGTTACCGGTACAGAGTCAATGTGGAGGCTATATACAGGGGGTACCGGTACAGAGTCAATGTAGAGGCTATATACAGGGGTTACCGGTACAGAGTCAATGTGGAGGCTATATACAGGGGTTACCAGTACAGAGTCAATGTGGAGACTACATACAGGGGTTACCGGTACAGAGTCAATGTGGAGGCTATATACAGGGGTTACCGGTACAGAGTCAATGTGGAGGCTACAGTGCCTTGCGAAAGTATTCGGCCCCTTGAACTTTGCGACCTTTTGCCACATTTCAGGCTTCAAACATAAAGATATGAAACTGTATTTTTTCGTGAAGAATCAACAACAAGTGGGACACAATCATGAAGTGGAATGACATTTATTGGATATTTCAAACTTTTTTAACAAATCAAAAACTGAAAAATTGGGCATGCAAAATTATTCAGCCCCCTTAAGTTAATACTTTGTAGCGCCACCTTTTGCTGCGATTACAGCTGTAAGACGCTTGGGGTATGTCTCTATCAGTTTTGCACATCGAGAGACTGAAATTTTTCCCCATTCCTCCTTGCAAAACAGCTCGAGCTCAGTGAGGTTGGATGGAGAGCATTTGTGAACAGCAGTTTTCAGTTCTTTCCACAGATTCTCGATTGGATTCAGGTCTGGACTTTGACTTGGCCATTCTAACACCTGGATATGTTTATTTTTGAACCATTCCATTGTAGATTTTGCTTTATGTTTTGGATCATTGTCTTGTTGGAAGACAAATCTCCGTCCCAGTCTCAGGTCTTTTGCAGACTCCATCAGGTTTTCTTCCAGAATGGTCCTGTATTTGGCTCCATCCATCTTCCCATCAATTTTAACCATCTTCCCTGTCCCTGCTGAAGAAAAGCAGGCCCAAACCATGATGCTGCCACCACCATGTTTGACAGTGGGGATGGTGTTTTCAGCGTGATGAGCTGTGTTTCTTTTACGCCATGGGATTACGCCATGGGATTGCATTGTTGCCAAAAAGTTCAATTTTGGTTTCATCTGACCAGAGCACCTTCTTCCACATGTTTGGTGTGTCTCCCAGGTGGCTTGTGGCAAACTTTAAACAACACTTTTTATGGATATCTTTAAGAAATGGCTTTCTTCTTGCCACTCTTCCATAAAGGCCAGATTTGTGCAATATACGACTGATTGTTGTCCTATGGACAGAGTCTCCCACCTCAGCTGTAGATCTCTGCAGTTCATCCAGAGTGATCATGGGCCTCTTGGCTGCATCTCTGATCAGTCTTCTCCTTGTATGAGCTGAAAGTTTAGAGGGACGGCCAGGTCTTGGTAGATTTGCAGTGGTCTGATACTCCTTCCATTTCAATATTATCGCTTGCACAGTGCTCCTTGGGATGTTTAAACCTTGGGAAATCTTTTTGTATCCAAATCCGGCTTTAAACTTCTTCACAACAGTATATCGGACCTGTCTGGTGTGTTCCTTGTTCTTCATGATGCTCTCTGCGCTTTTAACGGACCTCTGAGACTATCACAGTGCAGGTGCATTTATACGGAGACTTGATTACACACAGGTGGATTGTATTTATCATCATTAGTCATTTAGGTCAACATTGGATCATTCAGAGATCCTCACTGAACTTCTGGAGAGAGTTTGCTGCACTGAAAGTAAAGGGGCTGAATAATTTTGCACGCCCAATTTTTCAGTTTTTGATTTGTTAAAAAAGTTTGAAATATCCAATAAATGTCGTTCCACTTCATGATTGTGTCCCACTTGTTGTTGATTCTTCACAAAAAAATACAGTTTTATATCTTTATGTTTGAAGCCTGAAATGTGGCAAAAGGTCGCAAAGTTCAAGGGGGCCGAATACTTTCGCAAGGCACTGTACGTATACATATGTGTAACGGTTCTCATCTGGTGAAGGAGAAGCGGACCAAAATGCAGCGTGGTGGTTATTCATGTTCTTTAATAAAACGGAACTAGACATGAAATAACTAACAAAATAATGAATGAACGAAAACCTAAACAGTCCTGTCTGGTGTAGACACAGAGACAGGAACAATCACCCACAAACACACAGTGAAACCCCGGCTACCTAAATATGGTTCCCAATCAGAGACAATTACTAACACCTGCCTCTGATTGAGAACCATATCAAGCCAGACAAAGAAATAGATAAACAAGACATCCAACATAGAATGCCCACTCAGATCACACCCTGACCAACCAAAACATAGAAACATACAAAGTAAACTATGGTCAGGGTGTGACAGTACCCCCCCCCCCAAGGTGCGGACTCCGGCCGCAAAACCTGAACCTATCGGGGAGGGTCTGGGTGGGCATCTATCCGCGGTGGCAGCTCTGGTGCTGGACGTGGCCCCCACTTCACCGTAGTCTTAGTCCCCCACCTTGTCCGCTTCCGCGACCTCCTAGCCACGGCAACCCTTAATAACACTGGACTGAGGGGCAGCTCTGGACAGAGGGGCAGCTCTGGACAGAGAGGCAGCTCTGGACAGAGGGGCAGCTCGGGACAGAGGGGCAAATCGGGACAGAGGGGCTCTTCGGACTCCGGCAGCAGCGCCGGACAGGCGGGAGACTCCGGCAGCAGTGCCGGACAGGCGGGAGACTCCGGCAGCACAGGAGAGGAGGAAGGCTCTGGCAGATCCTGGCTGAATGGCGGATCTGGAAGAGTCTGGCAGACTGGTGGATCTGGAAGAGTCTGGCAGACTGGCGGATCTGGAAGAGTCTGGCTGACTGGCGGATCTGGAAGATTCTGGCAGACTGGCGGATCTGGAAGAGTCTGGCAGACTGGCGGATCTGGAAGAGTCTGGTTGACTGGCAGATCTGGAAGAGTCTGGCTGACTGGCAGATCCTGGCTCACTGGCAGATCTGGAAGAGTCTGGCTGACTGGCGGATCTGGAAGAGTCTGGCTGAAATGTGGATCCTCGCAGACTGACGGCTCTGGCTGCTCCATGCTGACTGGCAGCTCTGGCTGCTCCATGCTGACTGGCGGATCTGGCTGCTCCATGCTGACTGGCGGCTCTGGCTGCTCCATGCTGACTGGCGGCTCTGGCTGCTCCATACAGACTGGCAGCTCTGGCGGCTTCTTGCAGACTGGCAGCTCTGGCTGCTCCATGCAGACTGGCAGCTCTGGCAGCTCCTTGCAGACTGGCAGCTCCTTGCAGACTGGCAGCTCTGGCTGCTCCATGCAGACTGGCAGCTCTGGCTGTTCCATGCAGACTGGCAGCTCTGGCTGGGAGCAAGACATCCTGGTCCGTGACTGGGCTGGTTTTCTTTTTGTAGTCCGTGATTGACTGTAGACCCTGCCACATACCTCTTGTGTCTGAGCCGTTGAATTGAGATTCTACTTTGTCTTTATACTGACGCTTAGCTTGTTTGATAGCCTTGCGGAGGGAATAGCTGCACTGTTTGTATTCGGTCATGTTACCAGTCACCCTGCCCTGATTAAAAGCAGTGGTTTGCGCTTTCAGCTTGAATGCTGCCATCAATCCACGGTTTCAGGTTTGGGAATGTTTTAATCGTTGCTATGGGAACGACATCTTCAACGCACGTTCTAATGAACTCGCACACCGAATCAGCGTATTCATCAATTTTGTTGTCTGACGCAATACGAAACATATCCCAGTCCACGTGATGGAAGCAGTCTTGGAGTGTGGAATCAGCTTGGTCGGACCAGCGTTGGACAGACCTCAGCGTGGGAGCTTCTTGTTTTAGTTTCTGTCTGTAGGCAGGGATCAGCAAAATGGAGTCGTGGTCAGCTTTCCGAAAGGAGGGCGGGGCAGGGCCTAATATGCGTTGCGGAAGTTAGAATAACAATGATCCAAGGTTTTGCCAGCCCTGTTTGCGCAATCGATATGCTGATACAATTTAGGGAGTCTTGTTTTCAGATTAGCCTTGTTAAAATCCCCAGCTACAATGAATGCAGCCTCAGGATGTATGGATTCCAGTTTGCAAAGAGTCAAATAAAGTTCGTTCAGAGCCATCGATGTGTCTGCTTGGGGGGGAATATATACGGCTGTGATTATAGTCTAAGAGAATTCTCTTGGTAGATAATGCGGTCGACATTTGATTGTGAGGAATTCTAAATCAGGTGAACAGAAGGATTTGAGTTCCTGTATGTTTCTGTGATCACACCACGTCTCATTAGCCATAAGGCATACACCCCCGCCCCTCTTCTTACCAGAAAGATGTTTGTTTCTGTCGGCGCGATGCGTGGAGAAACCCGCTGGCTGCACCGACTCCGATAGCGTCTCTCCAGTGAGCCATGTTTCCGTGAAGCAAAGAACGTTACAGTCTCTGATGTCCCTCTGGAATGCTACCCTTGCTCGGATTTCATCAACCTTGTTGTCTAGAGACTGGACATTGGCGAGAAGTATACTAGGGAGTGGTGCACGATGTGCCCGTCTCCGGAGTCTGACCAGAAGACCGCCTCGTTTCCCTCTTTTACGGAGTCGTTTTTTTGGGTCGCTGGCTGGAATCCATTCTGTTGTCCTGGGTGAAAGGCAGAACACAGGATCCACTTCGCGAATGTCATATTCTTGGTCGAACTGATGGTGAGTTGACGCTGATCTTATATTCAGTAGTTCTTCTCGACTGTATGTAATGAAACCTAAGATGACCTGGGGTACTAATGTAAGAAATAACACGTAAAAAAAACAAAAAACTGCATAGTTTCCTAGGAAGCGAAGCGAGGCGGACATCTCTGTCGGCGCCGGAACAATAGGTGATGATCCCGATGTTAATGTGAGACTATTGAAACGTAACTTTCAGTGTTTTATTGTTATTAATATAGTTTACAGAGTGCTAAAAGTGCTGCTGTTGCTAGCTAGCATGCCTTTCTGTGATGCAGACGGTTTGCTGAGCTGCCCACTGGTGCTGCATTATGGGAGATGTAGTTTTGTGCTCTACGGTCTGAATGGGATAGAGGCGATTTCACGTTCTAACTTGTTTGTGTTGCAGTGTTTTTGTACATGAGTTGTTGTATTTTGGGACTGTCAACACTGAAAGCACCTCGCAATGTATTGGGGATGTGAGACAGGATATGTGTTTTACCTTTCTTCATGCTCCTGTGTAGAACAACTTGTCAGATGGTGCATTGGAGACTGATGTGTTCCTGTCCTGTCTTTTCACAATACTATTGCAGATCAACATAAGCCAGCAGCATACCACCCTGCATACCACTGCTGGCTTGCTTTTGAAGCTAAGCAGGGTTGGTCCTGGTCAGTCCCTGGAAGGGAGACCAAATGCTGCTGGAATTGGTGTTGGAGGGCCAGTAGGAGGCACTCTTTCATCTGGTCAAAAAAATATCCCAATACCCCAGAGCAGTGATTGGGGACACTACCCTGTATAGGGTGTTGTCTTTTGGCTGGGATGTTAAACGGGTGTCCTGACTCTCTGAGGTCACTCTCCTCTCTGCACAGACCATACAAACGCTCCACACCGCGTGGCCGCGGCCACCCTAATCTGGTGGTCCCAGCGCGCACGACCCACGTGGAGTTCCAGGTCTCCGGTAGCCTCTGGAACTGCCGATCTGCGGACAACAAGGCAGAGTTCATCTCAGCCTATGCCTCCCTCCAGTCCCTCGACTTCTTGGCACTGACGGAAACATGGATCACCACAGATAACATTGCTACTCCTACTGCTCTCTCTTCGTCCGCCCACGTGTTCTCGCACACCCCGAGAGCTTCTGTTCAGCGGGGTGGTGGCACCGGGATCCTCATCTCTCCCAAGTGGTCATTCTCTCTTTCTCCCCTTACCCATCTGTCTATCGCCTCCAGATGAAATCTCGCTTCTTGTGACGGCCGGCCGCCCAACAACCTGCCCGCTTGACCCTATCCCCTCCTCTCTTCTCCAGACCATTTCCGGAGACCTTCTCCCTTACCTCACCTCGCTCATCAACTCATCCCTGACCGCTGGCTACGTCCCTTCTGTCTTCAAGAGAACGAGAGTTGCACCCCTTCTGAAAAAACCTACACTCGATCCCTCCGATGTCAACAACTACAGACCAGTATCCCTTCTTTCTTTTCTCTCCAAAACTCTTGAACGTGCCGTCCTTGGCCAGCTCTCCCGCTATCTCTCTCAGAATGACCTTCTTGATCCAAATCAGTCAGGTTTCAAGACTAGTCATTCAACTGAGACTGCTCTTCTCTGTATCACGGAGGCGCTCCGCACTGCTAAAGCTAACTCTCTCTCCTCTGCTCTCATCCTTCTAGACCTATCGGCTGCCTTCGATACTGTGAACCATCAGATCCTCCTCTCCACCCTCTCCGAGTTGGGCATCTCCGGCGCGGCCCACGCTTGATTGCGTCCTACCTGACAGGTCGCTCCTACCAGGTGGCGTGGCGAGAATCTGTCTCCTCGCCACGCGCTCTCACCACTGGTGTCCCCCAGGGCTCTGTTCTAGGCCCTCTCCTATTCTCGCTATACACCAAGTCACTTGGCTCTGTCATAACCTCACATGGTCTCTCCTATCATTGCTATGCAGACGACACACAATTAATCTTCTCCTTTCCCCCTTCTGATGACCAGGTGGCGAATCGCATCTCTGCATGTCTGGCAGACATATGACGGATGACGGATCACCACCTCAAGCTGAACCTCGGCAAGACGGAGCTGCTCTTCCTCCCGGGGAAGGACTGCCCGTTCCATGATCTCGCCATCACGGTTGACAACTCCATTGTGTCCTCCTCCCAGAGCGCTAAGAACCTTGGCGTGATCCTGGACAACACCCTGTCGTTCTCAACTAACATCATGGCGGTGGCCCATTCCTGTAGGTTCATGCTCTACAACATCCGCAGAGTACGACCCTGCCTCACACAGGAAGCGGCGAAGGTCCTAATCCAGGCACTTGTCATCTCCCGTCTGGATTACTGCAACTCGCTGTTGGCTGGGCTCCCTGCCTGTGCCATTAAACCCCTACAACTCATCCAGAACGCCGCAGCCCGTCTGGTGTTCAACCTTCCCAAGTTCTCTCACGTCCCCCCACTCCTCCGCTCTCTCCACTGGCTTCCAGTTGAAGCTCGCATCCGCTACAAGACCATGGTGCTTGCCTACGGAGCTGTGAGGGGAACGGCACCGCAGTACCTCCAGGCTCTGATCAGGCCCTACACCCAAACAAGGGCACTGCGTTCATCCACCTCTGGCCTGCTCGCCTCCCTACCACTGAGGAAGTACAGTTCCCGCTCAGCCCAGTCAAAACTGTTCGCTGCTCTGGCCCCCCAATGGTGGAACAAACTCCCTCACGACGCCAGGACAGCGGAGTCAATCACCACCTTCCGGAGACACCTGAAACCCCACCTCTTCAAGGAATACCTAGGATAGGATAAGTAATCCTTCTCACCCCCCTTAAATGATTTAGATGCACTATTGTAAAGTGGCTGTTCCACTGGATGTCAGAAGGTGAATTCACCAATTTGTAAGTCGCTCTGGATAAGAGCGTCTGCTAAATGACTTAAATGTAAATGTAAATTAAAGATCCCATGACACTGATCGTAAGAGTAAAGATGTTAACCCTTAAGGTCCTGGCTCAATTCCCAATCTGGCCCTCAAACCATCTCAGTCACCTAATAATCCCCAGTTTACAATTGTCTCATTCATCCCCCTCCTCTCCCCTGTAACTATTCCCCAGGTCATTGCTGAAAATGAGAACGTGTTCTCAGTCAACTTACCTGGTAAAATAACGGATAAATAAATATAAATAAAAAATGTATTCATTAAAATAATATGGGGTGGAAGCTATTGACGTTTTAAGAAAGTATTTTTAATATAAAGTCAATTTAAGTTGGTAGAATATCACCAAAGTCAAAAAATACAAAAATACAAAATGTATTGCTATTGATTGGAGGCATGAGGTCCCTGAACCAATAAGAGTTAGTTTTACTCATGAAAGTCATATGGGGTGGAAGATATTAAGATTTGTTTTTATGTAAAGTGAATTTATATTTATAGAAAATTCTTAGTGAGAAAATACAAAACTTGTTGTTGTTGATTGGAGGGATGAGGTTCCTGAACCAATAACAGTTGGTTGTATTCATGAAATAAATATGGGGTGGAAGATGTTGATGTTTTTATTGTAAAGTGATTTATTTTACCTTTTGTAGATTTTACAGAAGTAAAAAATATGTAACTAATTGCATTCGAGAGAAAAGGTCTCTTTACAGTGTCAAATTTGTTTGAGATCTCTGTCATGTAGTTGAGAAGGTATTGACCTTTTTCAATTACAGGCAATTGTATGCGATGCAGTTTTAAGGCGGTCCCTTAACCCTCTGAGCAGAGGATGGCACATTTTGTAGCTACATTTCACCTCCAACAAGGGAATATGACACCGAATTGGAAAAACAAGGGTTGAAACTTATTCACTATCATCAGACGAGTTAGAATATTACATTGATATATATATATATATATATATATATATATATATGTATATGTGTGTGTGTGTGTGTGTGTGTGTATATATATATATATATATATTATATGAGGAATTGAAGAGCAAAGTCTGAATCTTTAATATAAAGCGAACTTCACCGCTGTAAAACAATGTATGATTGAATCATTCAATTTTGATTCACCAATAAAAACGGTGAGCTAATCTTTTAATAATAATGTATCAACCCTGTTACCTATAGAGAGACAATCTAGAAATGTTTAAACTATTTACATGTGTTTGGTAAGCTTGCATTCCATTCCCCCTGTCACATGGGGATCTATGGTTGATTCTAGATGAAATAGTCAACTCTGTTACAGTCAACCCTGTCACTTTATTTGGCACTTAACAGGCACTTGCTATAGTCTGTATTTGTTACTCTTGAGATGGGAAACATGTTTTATATTAAGTTGAACATGTGCTCTTTATGACAGAATGTTAGAATTAGGTGAAATAAAAGTTACACTCCCCAAAAGGTACTCAATTGGTGGAATGACCCAAGTACTGAACTGGAGGTGTGAGAGCTAACGATGTGTCTACTGTTGCTCTCTCCTCAGATTCTTAGAGAAGCTATTTCAATCTGATATTTCTCCTATGGTCTAACATAGATGTGTATAGAGGACTCCTCTCTAATATAACATGTCACACATTGTATCAAACTGATGGAATGTCAGGTGTCTCATTGAAAGTCTAACATCTACCATGACTACTGGATGTTTCAATTCTAATAAATAACAAAACAATCCACACCGTAACAACAATATTGCTTTAAAAAAATGCTTTTATTAAAGAGTAAAACTTTGCAAACAAAAATGACACCATCAAACATCACTGGCCTGAGCAGCTCTGCCCGGGGATGGAGCCAGCAACTTAGCTGCTACCGGTCCGGTCCAGGCTACCTGCAGACCTCCTCCCAGACCTCCTTTTCAGCACCTCCCCTTAATTAACAGGAGAGGTGGTGGAAATGATCAGAGTTGCATTCAACTTGAATAAAGATGAGAAACTCTGGTCTGTGGAGCCACTGGTCAGAGGGGAGGACTTCTGTTAAAACCATTTCCATTTGGGGATATTTTCTAGGACTGTAGAGGTGGTGATCAGAGATGAATTTAACTTGGATAAAGCTGGGAGTCTCTGTTCTGGGGAGGAGGGTCACTGACCTTAGATGGTTTGTTGCCTGATAAAGAGGATACTTGCTGGCTTGAGGAGACTATAATGTTTTGAGGAGGAAATGTGGCTTGATGACTTAAAGAGGAGGAGGAATTATTGGGCGACACTTTTAATTACCAACGTAACCTCAGTGGAACTGTGGCTTCATCGAGTTCCAGCTCTAGGCAGACAGCACGTCAGGAAGGCTGTAAGACATCACAGAGACAGGTAAGTATCTATATATTTACATGTGTGTTGCATGTACATTAAACCCTCACATTTGGATAATGTCACTTTTTAAAGTGATGACATGTATATTAACAGTGTAAAACATGAATAGATGTTTAAACATTCTTTACCCCATCCTAATTTTCTTCCAGATGCTTGGCTTTTTCTTGTTCTTGGAGGTTGGCTCTGATGTTTCAACCTCTTCTGGAGCTTTTCGCTGCTGGCTGTCTGGCCCCTCCTGTTGGTTCTCTGGCCCCTTCTGCTGGTTCTCTGAACTCCCCTCCTGGTTCTCTGCCCATGCCTGTTGCCTCCTTGGCCCCTCCTGCTGGCCATCTCCAGATGCAACAGGCTCTTGGCTTACTTGTTGGCCTGTCGCCCACCCCGGCAATTCCTGACCTTGGTTGTAGTCGTGGCTGTGTTGGGTGGTTGGACACCGGGTGATGTACTGGGTGCTGAACTTCTGGATTTGCTCATCAGCCTCCAGATTAATCTGCTCCAGGTACTTTTCCTTCATCTTCTCCCTCTCCTCCTTCAGTTGTTGATGAGTGTGTTTTTTAAGCAGCGACTGCACTCTCCACTGCTTATTGAAGTCCTCCAACTTCTTCCTTCTCTCCTCAGCCTCCAGCAGCTCCTTCCTCTTCTCCCTCTCTCTCTCTGCCCGGGTCATGGTTAGCCTTATGGGTCCAGGGATGACTGGAAGGGGAGAAGAAGTAGAGTTCTCATTCAACTTTGTGGATCTGGTGTCAACTTAAATGTAATGGACACAGGGAATGAGGAATAGAAAACCCAGTTGGATCTCAATGATTCTTTACTCTTCTCATTTGAGCATGGTATGGAATTTGTTAATAAATTAAAATAATTCCCATCCCGAATTCACCTGACCCAAAGTTTAATATGAGTCCCAAATGGCACCTATTCTTTGTAAAGTGCCAGGGCCGGCCCTAGACATATGCGATTGCTTAGGGCCCCATGGCAACAAGGGGCCCCCTGACCCCCCAAAAACGTTTTTGGTCAAATTACCCAGCGGCCTTCAACTACAGTGAGCCCCCATTAATTTTGTTAGTCAATTTCATTCAGATATTATCTTAACATGCCATAAGTCATGGCAAAATGTGTAGAATTGAAGGAAATTAGCTTTAAAACGGCTAATTCTTCTCTCCACCCCATGGGAAAATGTGTAGAATTGCAGCAAACTGGCTTAAAAAATGCAATATGTTCTCGACATCCCGTTGCAAAGTGTAGATTGGGAGGAAATGTAGTCAAAAACCTGAACAAAATGTTTCTTAGGGCCTCAAAAGGCTATGATGCACTACTTTAGACCAGAATCATTGAGATCCAGTTAAGTTTTCCATTCTAAATTCCCTGTGTACAGTACATTTAAGTTGATACCAGATCAGCTTGACCATTTTGGACAGTAGTTTTATATTGAAACAATGATGCAACATGATGACTGGTGTGGAACGTATGTGTGTAGAGGAGACTACAGAGGATGATGTCATAAGCAGAGGGAAAACAGGTCTTACCTATGTGGACGATCTTATCGCCCTCCTCAGCTTCTCTCTGACAGGTTCTCTCTATCTTTTTGAGGTTCCTCTTCTCCCACTTCTTGTTTATCCAGCCCACGGCTCTCCTTCGGATACTTTTGTCAGGTGGGAGAATGTCCTCCTTGTCATCTTCCTTCTCCTCCTCCTCTTCAGTGTCCTCTAAGTCACCCCTCTTGTTCTCAAGCATCTCCCTTCTTTCCTCTTCCGACATCTCCTCTTTTTTCTTTACCTCTAAAATCTTCTCTCTCTCTCTGATTAAAGATAAATGGCCTTCAATGGCTCTCTTTCTCTGCTCCTCTCTCTCTTCCTCTCTCTGCCTCTCCTCCTCTCTAATTCTGAACATTTCTTTCTGTCTAGCAATTTCAATCTCTCGTTTTTTATCCTGCTCCTCTTGTTGTCTTGCCCTCTCCTGTTTTCTTTCCATCTCCAGCCGTCTTTCCTCCTTCTCCCTCCTGATTTGTTGTCCTCTTTCTATGTGTTCTCGTTCCCCCTTCAACACTTCTAACCTCCTCTCTTTACGCCTATTGAAGACTTCCCGTGCTTTTGCTTTAACATTAACTACGACATGTTTCTTCATGCTTACATCCTTTCCTCTCTCTTCTCTTTCCCTGTACTCTTCCTCTGCTTCCTTAATCACTTCCTGCTTTTCTTCCATCTCTCTCTCCTGTTCTATCTCCAGTTCATTCTGTCCCTCAACTTCCCCCAAAATATTTTTCTGCCCCTCCTTTCTTCTTCCTGCTTCCTCCCTTTCTCTCATAATCATATTTTCTCTCTCCATCTCTTTCTGTTGCTGATCTTTTAATTCCATCTCTCTCTGATTCTCATTGCCTTTCTCCATTTCTTTCTCCTTCTCTTTTTGTTTCTGTCTCTCCTCTTGTTGTTGTCGTCTCTGTATCTCTTCTATCTCTCTCTGTCTCTTGTTCACCCTCTCTCTTCCCTCCTTCTCCATGTCAATTTGCTTCTGTTTCCATATATCTTCTTCTTGATCTCTCTCAAACATTATCTTTCTCTCCTCTTGTTGTTGTCGTCTCTCTTTCTCCCTTTCTCTTTCTTCCTCTTCCATCTCTATTTGCTTCTGTTTACATCTTTCTTCTTCAATCTCTCTCTGTCTCTCTTCTTCTATTTCCATAATTTTCTGTCTCTTCTCCATTCTCTTCCTTTTGGTCTCTCTCTGTCTCTCTTTCTCCCTTTCTCTTTCTTCCTCTTCCATCTCTATTTGCTTCTGTTTACATCTTTCTTCTTCAATCTTTCTTTCAATCTCTCTCTGTCTCTCTTCTTCTATTTCCATAATTTTCTGTCTCTTCTCCATTCTCTTCCTTTTGGTCTCTCTCTGTCTCTCTTTCTCCCTTTCTCGTTCTTCCTCTTCCATCTCTATTTGCTTCTGTTTACATCTTTCTTCTTCAATCTCTCTTTCAATCTCTCTCTGTCTCTCTTCTTCTATTTCCATAATTTTCTGTCTCTTCTCCATTCTCTTCCTTTTGGTCTCTCTCTGTCTCTCTTTCTCCCTTTCTCGTTCTTCCTCTTCCATCTCTATTTGCTTCTGTTTACATCTTTCTTCTTCAATCTCTCTTTCAATCTCTCTCTGTCTCTCTTCTTCTCTTTCCATAATTTTCTGTCTCTTCTCCATTCTCTTCCTTTCAATCTGTCTCTGTCTCTCTTTCTCCCTCTCTCTTTCTTCCTCTTCCATCTCTATTTGCTTCTGTTTACATCTTTCTTCATCGTTCTCTCTTTCAATCTGCCTCTGTCTCTCTTTTTCCCTCTCTCGTTCTTCCTCTTCCATCTCTATTTGCTTCTGTTTACATCTTTCTTCTTCAATCTCTCTTTCAATCTCTCTCTGTCTCTCTTCTTCTATTTCCATAATTTTCTGTCTCTTCTCCATTCTCTTCCTTTTGATCTCTCTCTGTCTCTCTTTCTCCCTTTCTCCTTCTTCCTCTTCCATCTCTATTTGCTTCTGTTTACATCTTTCTTCTTCAATCTCTCTTTCAATCTCTCTCTGTCTCTCTTCTTCTCTTTCCATAATTTTCTGTCTCTTCTCCATTCTCTTCCTTTCAATCGGTCTCTGTCTCTCTTTCTCCCTCTCTCTTTCTTCCTCTTCCATCTCTATTTGCTTCTGTTTACATCTTTCTTCATCGTTCTCTCTTTCAATCTCTCTCTGTCTCTCTTCTTCTATTTCCATAATTTTCTGTCTCTTCTCCATTCTCTTCCTTTCAATCTGTCTCTGTCTCTCTTTCTCCCTCTCTCTTTCTTCCTCTTCCATCTCTATGTGCTTCTGTTTGCGTCTCTCTTCTTCTTCTCTCTCCATCTCCTTCTTCTTCTCATCTTCTTGTTGTCTCTGTTTTAGTGTTTTCTCCATTCTCTTTCTTTCTACCTCTTTCTGTTTGTTGTCCTCACCCTCCATCTTATCCTCCGTGTCCATTTGGTTCTGTTTCCATTTATATTTGTCTGTTTCCATATTTTCTAATTCTATCCGCTGTTCCTTGATTTTCTTGAAGACTTCCTCCAATTCAGACGTCTTTTTGTCATTGATGAGGTCTGTCTCCATCTCCATCTCTCTCTCCACTCTATTTTTCATCTCCTCTTCACTTCGTCTCCAATCATTTTTTCTCTCTCTGTCTCTATCAAATGTTCTCTCTGGTTGAGTCTCGTCTTTCAATCTAATCTCTTCTTTCATTCTCACAACCTCTCTGTCTAACACTAGGACATTTTGGTTAACCTGTTTCACTCTCTCATTCTGTCTTCTAAACGCTTCTTTCGCTCTTTCAAATTTGATTTTGTATTGAATCTCTTTTGTTGTCATTTCTTCTTTCAGTCTCTCAACCTCTCTCTCTAACTCTTTTACCTTTTCGTTAACCAGTTTGTCTTTCTCATTCTCTGCAATACGCACGTCTCTTTCTCTTTCAAATGTTATTTCCTTCTCAATCTCTTTCAATCTCTCAATCTCTCGTTCTAACGCTTTTATCGTTTCTTCTGCCTGTTCCACTTTCTTCTTCATTTCTTGACTTTCCAATTCTGCTTTTATCTCTCTTTCCCTCTCTCTTTCCCTCTCTCTTCCTGTATCAATAGGTTTGTTGTTCCAGGCCAGTCTTGGTCGCTGATCCTCCATGACTTTCTGCCATAGCCTCAATCTCTCAATCTCTTGCTTCATTTTAAAAGGTAAAATTAGTGATAATCTATGACCAAGACATACTTTCAATGGATTTGCAGAGAATGATACACAGAAATACAACCTAGAGCTTGGTAATTGAATCAAACACTGGACAACATCAATAGCAGGGTCATTTTGATCAATTCATCTGGACAATTCATTGTCAATTAATGTATTATCATGGTTTGAAAAAATGGAGACATTTTATGGAATCAATTATGTCCAAAATGTGTACAAATACAAACACACAACCCTCTTGCCCATTCAGTTTTGGGTTTGAGAAATTCCTGTTACAATTTGTGTGATGTTACAACAATGTTGCCTCTGATGTTTATGCTTGTAGAAATGACTCCTACAGATGATGCTTCACTAATGCAACTATTTCCAACCTGCACAGATACAGTTATCAACAACAACAACAGTAATGACGTTAATAAGGAAGTGGATATTCAACCGGCAGAAGAAAGGCAGAGGGGTTGAGATAAATGAAGGTTAGGTTCAGGACCCAGGGTTGGGTTAAGGTAAAGGTTAGGTATAGTTTCAGTGAGGTTAAGGTAAGGGTTAAGGAAAGGAATACAAGTTAACATTGGGTTAGCGTACCGCTGTCTGCCACTATTCATTTTCAGCTGGGTGAATATACACTGCCTTTTAATAATAACAATGACATGTCTTACGTGGGCCAGTTGTAGGTCCACCATCAGTAGATCCAGCAGTTGTTTGAGTCTGTGGATCTCCTGCATTTTCCTTTGGTTATCCTTCGTTTCTGTAGCTCTCTCTGCCTCCCTCGGTCTCTCTCCCTCCCACTGTCTCTCTGCCTCCCTCTGTCTCTCTGCCTCCCTCTGTCTCTCTCCCTCCCACTGTCTCTCTGCCTCCCTCTGTCTCTCTGCTTCCCTCTGTCTCTTTGCCTCTCTCAGGCTCTCTGCCTCCCTCTGTCTCTCTGCTTCCCTCTGGCTCTCTGCCTCTCTCTGGCTCTCTGCCTCCCTCTGGCTCTCTGCCTCCCTCAGTCTCAGGATCTCAGCCTTCCACTCTTTCATGATACCCCTTTCTACTCTTCTTCTCCTCCTTTCATCTTGTAAAAGGGCTCGGAGATGGTCTGTCTCAGACTGTAATTGTTCAATGATCTTGTCCTTCTCCGTTCCACCATTCCTCTTCTTTTCCTCCTCCCAGAGGCACACTTGAAGTCTGTCCATCTCCTTTTTCTGGTTTCGGATCGTTCGATCCTTCCCCCTCAACTCAAGCATGTGGGCTTCCTTCTCTGTACAGGTCTTCTTCTCTTCTCTCAGGAAGTGAACCTCCATCTCTGCCTGCTGGTAGCTGGGAGCAAAGGAATGTCAACACATTATTTAGGAAGTGAACTCAGACAATTTACTACAATATTACAATAAAAATTCAACTTCTGCTCAATTTAACTGTCTTTAATAACACAAATCACACAACTGTGACTTACAGTAGGTGAATGTGATGAGTTGACTGTCCATGATGGCCAGAGGTGGGTCATGTGTCACTCTGGTCCAGGGCGTTACGTACAGCTTGCAGACACTGAGCCTTCCTTCAGCAAGCCGCACATAATGCCCTGGACCACAGCTAGGTTATGTGATGAATGACTTACAGACTGTTCCACATGATAGGAGGGGGTAAGAAGACAGTCCCAGTAGGAGACGGAGATCGTCCAGAAGAAGAAGAGCTGTCCATCTCCTCAGAGGCTGCAGGAAAGGTCTACAAGTTTTATTTCTGGAAAATAAAGAGATGCCTTCGTTCAGCAACAATGTGTGTTTCTATGTTTCTGTCACTAGATGGTGCCATTGTACACAACATTTACTCACCAGGTCAGTGAAACAGTCTTCAGAGTTGAGTCCTCAAGCTCTAGCCTACAACCCATCATGCATCAGCACAACTAATATAATAATACCTCATCACAACTTCATAATCACAGTACACCTGGATTGTGTTCACAAAGTGTTTCAGGATAGGAGTGCTGATCTAGGATCAGGTCGCCTCCTGTCCATCAAAACGTATTCAGTTTAATTTAAAAGACCAAACTGATTATTGATCAGCACTCCTTCTATGAGACTTTGTGAATATGAGCCTGTGTGAAAGAACCTTTCTGGCTCGACAGTACACAGACAATTCAGATAGTCCGACAGACAGAAGAGTAGATACAGATGGAGTGATTGATAGCAACAGAAATAACAAAGCTATAATAAATCATTGCATTTTATAAGGCTAGCTATATAATGTCAGAAATAAAAAATATTTAAAATACATTAACGTTCAACTTCACGTGTGTTATCTTACCATGACAGAATTATTGGCTAAGTAGGCTAGCGGATGGTTAATGTATTGTAAACTTCTGTAAATATTTGACTCACCTCAAATCACACGTGTCAAAGCGCAGTTTTAGTGTGGAACCGAATAATATCTTCGGTATTAACTTTCTCTGTTCTAGAACTGTATTGTTTCGTCATTTGGAACGCTTGATGGTCATAATCCGTTCACCGCGCCTGCTTGATTGACAGCTAGGGGTTCTCCTGCGCATCAGTGTCCAAAAGTCATATCGTTTCGCTACTCATAATTGATAAAGACATTTATAACTATTTTCACTTGACTTTTATTTCGTGTATTTTTGCCTAAGGTTATTTGGAAATCTATGTTGTGTGATTTGTCTTTGTATGGGCCTAGTTCAATGAAATACAAACAGCAAACATAGCCTACACACATTTCCCACACAAATACAAATGTGGGTGTTTAGTGAGAACACAAAATAATAACATTACAGCCATAACTGTACAAACAAACATACAATCACAACTCTTTCCCCACTATTTGTAATTTCTGCAGTGAGGATTCACCCCCTTAGGTAATGATGTTGTAATTTATCTACAGAAAAACGTTGTTCTGAGCTCAACAAACAGTAGTAGCAGTTTGCAAATCATAGAGCCGGGTGAATGGCTCTTTCACCGATGCAATTCGGTTCCCGAGGTTCAACAAAAAGATCCGTTCAGAAAGAGCCGTTCGTTCGTGAACGACACATCACCACACTGCAGTTCTCCACCATTTCGTATCGTGAGCTGGAGGAGCGTTCGTCCAACTTCTCATCCAAGTAAATGGCAGCGGCGCATCATCCATCCGCTGAACTCCCAAGGGACTGGGAGGATAGTTCACGATGCAACAAGCGTTTGGGGAGGACATTCATTGAAACGCAATGACTGTTTTTAAATTCTTGAGGGACTCTTGCTCCAGGGGAAATCTCAGCAGCGATGTCTCTGCTGTGCGTCAGAGGTGGGATCTCTTCCTTCTTCACTATGCTTATTATACTGTACATATCGGTCACATTAATGACATTGCACTCAGGAAAGTTGTCTGTAGGCTATTGGGGAGATGCGCATAGCCCGTTGAGTTATCCCGTTCCAGTCCAAACATGACCTGGGATGTGAGAAGGGAGCTATTCTATAACACATGTAGATGACATGTTGTCTTTATATGTAGATTATATTTGGGTTTTATATTTCATATTTGATTGATGATTAGGCCTATGACTTTTGATTCCACTTTGGCTACCTTGCATATTGTCCTTTCTTGCTATATCAGGGTCCTGTGTGGCTCAGTCGGTAGAGCATGGCGCTTGAAACGCCAAGCGTCGTGGGTTCGATTCCCGGTAGGGCCACCCATATGTAAAAGTAGTGGCCCCAGCCGACTTGTAAGTCGCTTTGGACAAAAGCGTCTGCTAAATGGGATATATTATTATTATTATTATTATATCTTAAACTTTATGCCCTTGTGCAGATCTTCTCTCTAAACAATATTCATGATAGTTTGAATGAGTTGAGTAAACTACACTGTTGTTAGCTTCTCCGTCTGTACTGTACTGTCCCTGGAAGACTCTCCACATAGTTCACCTAGAGCCAGTCCACTTTGTTCCACTGGTCAACTAATCATCCAAACCTCTGATTAGTGAATCAGGTGTGCTGGTGGTGGAATACATGATATGAGCTGGTTAGGGGGAGGACAGGTTTGAGAAGGGAAAGACTACATGGACTTTTCTGACCAACATCACATTGACAGCCCGTCTGACCAAAACCTAAAACTGACCCTAACCTTAACCCTAACATTAATCCTAACCTTAACCCTAACCTTAACCCTAACCTTAACCCTAACATTATAAAATCAAATCAAATCAAATTTTATTTGTCACATACACATGGTTAGCAGATGTTAATGCGAGTGAGTAATCTAACTAACAATTCCAAAACTACTGTCTTATACACACAAGTGTCAGGGGATAAAGAATATGTAAAGAATATGTACATAAAGATATATGAATGAGTGTTGAATGAGTGTTGGTACAGAGCAGCATAGGCAAGATACAGTAGATGGTATCGAGTACAATATATACATATGAGATGAGTATGTAAACAAAGTGGCATAGTTAAAGTGGCTAGTAATACATGTATTACATAAAGATGCAGTAGATGATATAGAGTACAGTATATACGTATACATATGAGATGAATAATGTAGGGTATGTAAACATTATATTCGGTAGCATTGTTTAAAGTGGCTAGTGATATATTTGACATCATTTCCCATCAATTCCCATTATTAAAGTGGCTGGAGTTGAGTCAGTGTGTTGGCAGCAGCCACTCAATGTTAGTGGTGGATGTTTAACAGTCTGATGGCCTTGAGATAGAAGCTGTTTTTCTGTCTCTCGGTCCCAGCTTTGATGCACCTGTACTGACCTCGCCTTCTGGATGGTAGCGGGGTGAACAGGCAGTGGCTCGGGTGGTTGTTGTCCTTGATGATCTTTATGGCCTTCCTGTAACATCGGGTGGTGTAGGTGTCCTGGAGGGCAGGTAGTTTGCCCCCGGTGATGCGTTGTGCAGACCTCACTACCCTCTGGAGAGCCTTAGGGTTGTGGGCGGAGCAGTTGCCGTACCAGGCGGTGATACAGCCCGCCAGGATGCTCTCGGTTGTGCATCTGTAGAAGTTTGTGAGTGTTTTTGGTGACAAGCCGAATTTCTTTAGCCTCCTGAGGTGGGTGTGATTCAGACTGTAGTTTCTCCCTGTGTGTCCAGTAAACCTCCTCTCATCATGGGTGTGATTCAGACTGTAGTTTCTCCCTGTGTGTCCAGTAAACCTCCTCTCATCATGGGTGTGATTCAGACTGTAGTTTCTCCCTGTGTGTCCAGTAAACCTCCTCTCATCATGGGTGTGATTCAGACTGTAGTTTCTCCCTGTGTGTCCAGTAAACCTCCTCTCATCATGGGTGTGATTCAGACTGTAGTTTCTCCCTGTGTGTCCAGTAAACCTCCTCATCATGGGTGTGATTCAGACTGTAGTTTCTCCCTGTGTGTCCAGTAAACCTCCTCTCATCATGGGTGTGATTCAGACTGTAGTTTCTCCCTGTGTGTCCAGTAAACCTCCTCTCATCATGGGTGTGATTCAGACTGTAGTTTCTCCCTGTGTGTCCAGTAAACCTCCTCTTATCATGGGTGTGATTCAGACTGAAGCTGGAGAGGCCAGTAGCAACCAGCCCGACCACTTTATTTCTAGTTGGGGATGGATAGTATCTCTAGAGGTACAGTAGGGAATTTCCATGTAAAAGGATTGTCTATTATGTATTGGTTGTGAAATTGTTAGATATTACTTGTTAGATATTGCTGCACTGTCGGAACTAGAAGCACAAGCATTTCGCTACAGTCGCAATAACATTTTCTAACCATGTGTTGTGACGAGTAAAATTTGATTTGATTTGAGCACCAATGCATCGTTCATAGGAGCATGTGTAATTGGGTGTCAAATGAAATCTAAGAGTGTATATTTTTGGTAAATGTAATTCTAGATATGTTTTTGAACCAGTGAAGGCTTTGATTTCTGGGTCAACAGATGTAAAAGAGATCTTAGAAAACATCGCCAGAAAAAGTCTTAAAATGTCCAATATCAGAACTACATAAAAACAGAATCATGTAGACATAAAGACCCCTGACTACTATTATCAACACTTACATTTGGGTTTGGAGAAATCATTAACCTTCTTTAAGTTTCAGAAATATTACCTTGTGCCTTGTAATTCCGTTACTAAAACCCCACATAACTTCTAGATATTTTCACATTTGTCTTTGTGAGGAGTGGGGATAATGAAAGGTCACAGAAGTAATGGTGGAGCTAACAATTAGTTCTAGTTATTTTTCTGATGTATGTTTTTTGGGTGAATTATTAAGTGATTAAAACTCGTAATTCCGTTACCAAAATGCTAGTGGAATTACCAAGAAATCTGTAACCGAATTACTGCAACTGAATTGGCTGAAATGTGAAATCATAATATTCACAAACCCCAACTGGGTCACCTGGTACTGTCCTCCTTTTCACTGGCATATTGTTCAGCTCATAACAGTTTTCCTTCTCTTCTCTGGTGGTCAAATTTACAGTGTTAAAACAGTCTGTCTGGACAATCTCTCTCTGCATGCTGAGAGTGTTTGGTGCATGCTGGGAATTGTATGAGTGAGTGTTGTGTAGAGTTAAGATCCTGCTTTTTCCTTTACATTTATTTTTCTTGGTCTTGTAGATCGTATGGTTGAGCATGGTGTATTTCTTAAAGAAGAGTGTCTTGTAGATCGTATGGTTGAGCATGGTGTATTTCTTAAAGAAGAGTGTCTTGTAGATCGTATGGTTTAGCATGGTGTATTTCTTAAAGAAGAGTGTCTTGTAGATCGTATGGTTGAGCATGGTGTATTTCTTAAAGAAGAGTGTCTTGTAGATCGTATGGTTGAGCATGGTGTATTTCTTAAAGAAGAGTGTCTTGTAGATCGTATGGTTGAGCATGGTGTATTTCTTAAAGAAGAGTGTCTTGTAGATCGTATGCTTTAGCATGGTGTATTTCTTAAAGAAGAGTGTCTTGTAGATCGTATGGTTTAGCATGGTGTATTTCTTAAAGAAGAGTGTCTTGTAGATCGTATGGTTGAGCATGGTGTATTTCTTAAAGAAGAGTGTCTTGTAGATCGTATGGTTGAGCATGGTGTACTTTTAAAGAAGACTGTCTTGTAGATCGTATGGTTGAGCATGGTGTATTTCTTAAAGAAGATCAAATCAAATCAAATTTTATTTGTCACATTCACATGGTTAGCTGATGTTAATGCGAGTGTAGCGAAATGCTTGTGCTTCTAGTTCCGACAATGCAGTAATAACCAACAAGTAATGTAACTAACAATTCCAAAACTACTGTCTTATACACAAGTGTAAGGGGATAAAGAATATGTACATAAAGATATATGAATGAGTGATGGTGCAGAGCAGCATAGGCAAGATACAGTAGATGGTATCAAGTACAGTATATACATATGAGATGAGTATGTAAACAAAGTGGCATAGTTAAAGTGGCTAGTGATACATGTATTACATAAAGATGCAGTCGATGATATAGAGTACAGTATATACGTATACATATGAGATGAATAATGTAGGGTATGTAAACATTATATTCGGTAGCATTGTTTAAAGTGGCTAGTGATATATTTGACATCATTTCCCATCAATTCCCATTATTAAAGTGGCTGGAGTTGAGTCAGTGTGTTGGCAGCAGCCACTCACTGTTAGTGGTGGCTGTTTAACAGTCTGATGGCCTTGAGATAGAAGCTGTTTTTCTGTCTCTCGGTCCCAGCTTTGATGCACCTGTACTGACCTCGCCTTCTGGATGGTAGCGGGGTGAACAGGCAGTGGCTCGGGTGGTTGTTGTCCTTGATGATCTTTATGGCCTTCCTGTAACATCGGGTGGTGTAGGTGTCCTGGAGGGCAGGTAGTTTGCCCCCGGTGATGCGTTGTGCAGACCTCACTACCCTCTGGAGAGCCTTAGGGTTGTGGGCGGAGCAGTATACATATACATATATATATATATATCCTTCTTTCCACTCCTCTCCTCTTTTGACCTCACCCTCTCACCTTCCCCCCCTACTCACAAGGCAGGCAATACGCTCGACCTCATCTTTACTAGATGCTGTTCTTCCACTAACCTCATTGCAACTCCCCTCCAAGTCTCCGACCACTACCTTGTATCCTTTTCCCTCTCGCTCTCATCCAACACTTCCCACACTGCCCCTACTCGGATGGTATCGCGCCGTCCCAACCTTCGCTCTCTCTCCCCCGCTACTCTCTCCTCTTCCATCCTATCATCTCTTCCCTCTGCTCATACCTTCTCCAACCTATCTCCTGATTCTGCCTCCTCAACCCTCCTCTCTTCCCTTTCTGCATCCTTTGACTCTCTATGTCCCCTATCCTCCAGGCCGGCTCGGTCCTCCCCTCCCGCTCCGTGGCTCGACGACTCATTGCGAGCTCACAGAACAGAGCTCCGGGCAGCCGAGCGGAAATGGATGAAAACTCGCCTCCCTGCGGACCTGGCATCCTTTCACTCCCTCCTCTCTACATTTTCCTCCTCTGTCTCTGCTGCTAAAGCCACTTTCTACCACTCTAAATTCCAAGCATCTGCCTCTAACCCTAGGAAACTCTTTGCCACCTTCTCCTCCCTCCTGAATCCTCCTCCCCCTCCCCCCCCTCCTCCCTCTCTGCAGATGACTTCGTCAACCATTTTGAAAAGAAGGTCGACGACATCCGATCCTCGTTTGCTAAGTCAAACGACACCGCTGGTGCTGCTCACACTGCCCTACCCTGTGCTCTGACCTCTTTCTCCCTCTCTCTCCAGATGAAATCTCGCTTCTTGTGACGGCCGGCCGCCCAACAACCTGCCCGCTTGACCCTATCCCCTCCTCTCTTCTCCAGACCATTTCCGGAGACCTTCTCCCTTACCTCACCTCGCTCATCAACTCATCCCTGACCGCTGGCTACGTCCCTTCCGTCTTCAAGAGAGCGAGAGTTGCACCCCTTCTGAAAAAACCTACACTCGATCCCTCCGATGTCAACAACTACAGACCAGTATCCCTTCTTTCTTTTCTCTCCAAAACTCTTGAACGTGCCGTCCTTGGCCAGCTCTCCCGCTATCTCTCTCAGAATGACCTTCTTGATCCAAATCAGTCAGGTTTCAAGACTAGTCATTCAACTGAGACTGCTCTTCTCTGTATCACGGAGGCGCTCCGCACTGCTAAAGCTAACTCTCTCTCCTCTGCTCTCATCCTTCTAGACCTATCGGCTGCCTTCGATACTGTGAACCATCAGATCCTCCTCTCCACCCTCTCCGAGTTGGGCATCTCCGGTGCGGCCCACGCTTGGATTGCGTCCTACCTGACAGGTCGCTCCTACCAGGTGGCGTGGCGAGAATCTGTCTCCTCGCCACGCGCTCTCACCACTGGTGTCCCCCAGGGCTCTGTTCTAGGCCCTCTCCTATTCTCGCTATACACCAAGTCACTTGGCTCTGTCATAACCTCACATGGTCTCTCCTATCATTGCTATGCAGACGACACACAATTAATCTTCTCCTTTCCCCCTTCTGATGACCAGGTGGCGAATCGCATCTCTGCATGTCTGGCAGACATATCAGTGTGGATGACGGATCACCACCTCAAGCTGAACCTCGGCAAGACGGAGCTGCTCATCCTCCCGGGAAGGACTGCCCGTTCCATGATCTCGCCATCACGGTTGACAACTCCATTGTGTCCTCCTCCCAGAGCGCTAAGAACCTTGGCGTGATCCTGGACAACACCCTGTCGTTCTCAACCAACATCATGGCGGTGGCCCGTTCCTGTAGGTTCATGCTCTACAACATCCGCAGAGTACGACCCTGCCTCACACAGGAAGCGGCGCAGGTCCTAATCCAGGCACTTGTCATCTCCCATCTGGATTACTGCAACTCGCTGTTGGCTGGGCTCCCTGCCTGTGCCATTAAACCCCTACAACTCATCCAGAACGCCGCAGCCCGTCTGGTGTTCAACCTTCCCAAGTTCTCTCACGTCACCCCGCTCCTCCGCTCTCTCCACTGGCTTCCAGTTGAAGCTCGCATCCGCTACAAGACCATGGTGCTTGCCTACGGAGCTGTGAGGGGAACGGCACCGCAGTACCTCCAGGCTCTGATCAGGCCCTACACCCAAACAAGGGCACTGCGTTCATCCACCTCTGGCCTGCTCGCCTCCCTACCACTGAGGAAGTACAGTTCCCGCTCAGCCCAGTCAAAACTGTTCGCTGCTCTGGCCCCCCAATGGTGGAACAAACTCCCTCACGACGCCAGGACAGCGGAGTCAATCACCACCTTCCGGAGACACCTGAAACCCCACCTCTTCAAGGAATACCTAGGATAGGATAAGTAATCCTTCTCACCCCCCCCCCCCCCCTTAATGATTTAGATGCACTATTGTAAAGTGGCTGTTCCACTGGATGTCAGAAGGTGAATTCACCAATTTGTAAGTCGCTCTGGATAAGAGCGTCTGCTAAATGACTTAAATGTAAATGTAAATGTAGATGAGTATGTAAACAAAGTGGCATAGTTAAAGTGGCTAGTGATACATGTATTACATAAGGATGCAGTAGATGATATAGAGTACAGTATATACAGTGCCTTGCGAAAGTATTCGGCCCCCTTGAACTTTGCGACCTTTTGCCACATTTCAGGCTTCAAACATAAAGATATAAAACTGTATTTTTTTGTGAAGAATCAAAAACAAGTGGGACACAATCATGAAGTGGAACGACATTTATTGGATATTTCAAACTTTTTTAACAAATCAAAAATTGAAAAATTGGGCGTGCAAAATTATTCAGCCCCTTTACTTTCAGTGCAGCAAACTCTCTCCAGAAGTTCAGTGAGGATCTCTGAATGATCCAATGTTGACCTAAATGAGTAATGATGATAAATACAATCCACCTGTGTGTAATCAAGTCTCCGTATAAATGCACCTGCACTGTGATAGTCTCAGAGGTCCGTTAAAAGCGCAGAGAGCATCATGAAGATCAAGGAATACACCAGGCAGGTCCGAGATACTGTTGTGAAGAAGTTTAAAGCCGGATTTGGATACAAAAAGATTTCCCAAGCTTTAAACATCCCAAGGAGCACTGTGCAAGCGATAATATTGAAATGGAAGGAGTATCAGACCACTGCAAATCTACCAAGACCTGGCCGTCCCTCTAAACTTTCAGCTCATACAAGGAGAAGTCTGATCAGAGATGCAGCCAAGAGGCCCATGATCACTCTGGATGAACTACAGAGATCTACAGCTGAGGTGGGAGACTCTGTCCATAGGACAACAATCAGTCGTATATTACACAAATCTGGCCTTTATGGAAGAGTGGCAAGAAGAAAGCCATTTCTTAAAGATATCCATAAAAAGTGTTGTTTAAAGTTTGCCACAAGCCACCTGGGAGACACACCAAACATGTGGAAGAAGGTGCTCTGTTCAGATGAAACCAAAATTGAACTTCTTGGCAACAATGCAAAATGTTATGTTTGGCGGAAAAGCAACACAGCTCATCACCCTGACCACACCATCCCCACTGTCAAACATGGTGGTGGCAGCATCATGGTTTGGGCCTGCTTTTCTTCAGCAGGGACAGGGAAGATGGTTAAAATTGATGGGAAGATGGATGGAGCCAAATACAGGACCATTCTGGAAGAAAACCTGATGGAGTCTGCAAAAGACCTGAGACTGGGACGGAGATTTGTCTTCCAACAAGACAATGATCCAAAACATAAAGCAAAATCTACAATGGAATGGTTCAAAAATAAACATATCCAGGTGTTAGAATGGCCAAGTCAAAGTCCAGACCTGAATCCAATCGAGAATCTGTGGAAAGAACTGAAAACTGCTGTTCACAAATGCTCTCCATCCAACCTCACTGAGCTCGAGCTGTTTTGCAAGGAGGAATGAGAAAAAATGTCAGTCTCTCGATGTGCAAAACTGATAGAGACATACCCCAAGCGACTTACAGCTGTAATCGCAGCAAAAGGTGGCGCTACAAAGTATTAACTTAAGGGGGCTGAATAATTTTGCACGCCCAATTTTTCAGTTTTTGATTTGTTAAAAAAGTTTGAAATATCCAATAAATGTCGTTCCACTTCATGATTGTGTCCCACTTGTTGTTGATTCTTCACAAAAAAATACAGTTTTATATCTTTATGTTTGAAGCCTGAAATATGGCAAAAGGTCGCAAAGTTCAAGGGGGCCGAATACTTTCGCAAGGCACTGTACGTTTACATATGTGTAACGGTTCTCATCTGGTGAAGGAGAAGCGGACCAAAATGCAGCGTGGTGGTTATTCATGTTCTTTAATAAAACGGAACTATACATGAAATAACTAACAAAATAATGAATGAACGAAAACCTAAACAGTCCTGTCTGGTGTAGACACAGAGACAGGAACAATCACCCACAAACACACAGTGAAACCCCGGCTACCTAAATATGGTTCCCAATCAGAGACAATTACTAACACCTGCCTCTTATTGAGAACCATATCAGGCCAGACATAGAAATAGATAAACAAGACATCCAACATAGAATGCCCACTCAGATCACACCCTGACCAACCAAAACATAGAAACATACAAAGTAAACTATGGTCAGGGTCTGACAGTACCCCCCCCCCCCACTAAGGTGCGGACTCCGGCCGCAAAACCTGAACCTATCGGGGAGGGTCTGGGTGTGCATCTATCCGCGGTGGCGGCTCTGGTGCTGGACGTGGCCCCCACTTCACCGTAGTCTTAGTCCCCCACCTTGTCCGCTTCCGCGACCTCCTAGCCACAGCAACCCTTAATAACACTGGACTGAGGGGCAGCTCTGGACAGAGGGGCAGCTCTGGACAGAGGGGCAGCTCTGGACAGAGAGGCAGCTCTGGACAGAGGGGCAGCTCGGGACAGAGGGGCAAATCGGGACAGAGGGGCTCTTCGGACTCCGGCAGCAGCGCCGGACAGGCGGGAGACTCCGGCAGCAGTGCCGGACAGGCGGGAGACTCCGGCAGCAGTGCCGGACAGGCGGGAGACTCCGGCAGCACAGGAGAGGAGGAAGGCTCTGGCAGATCCTGGCTGAAGGGCGGATCTGGAAGAGTCTGGCAGACTGGCGGATCTGGAAGAGTCTGGCTGACTGGCGGATCTGGAAGAGTCTGGCTGACTGGCGGATCCTGGCTCACTGGCAGATCTGGAAGAGTCTGGCTGACTGGCGGATCTGGAAGAGTCTGGCTGACTGGCAGATCTGGAAGAGTCTGGCTGACTGGCGGATCTGGAAGAGTCTGGCTGACTGGTGGATCCTCGCAGACTGACGGCTCTGGCTGCTCCATGCTGACTGGCAGCTCTGGCTGCTCCATGCTGACTGGCGGATCTGGCTGCTCCATGCTGACTGGCGGCTCTGGCTGCTCCATGCTGACTGGCGGCTCTGGCTGCTCCATACAGACTGGCAGCTCTGGCGACTTCTTGCAGACTGGCAGCTCTGGCTGCTCCATGCAGACTGGCAGCTCTGGCAGCTCCTTGCAGACTGGCAGCTCCTTGCAGACTGGCAGCTCCTTGCAGACTTGCAGCTCTGGCTGCTCCATGCAGACTGGCAGCTCTGGCTGTTCCATGCAGACTGGCAGCTCTGGCTGGGAGCAAGACATCCTGGTCCGTGACTGGGCTGGTTTTCTTTTTGTAGTCCGTGATTGACTGTAGACCCTGCCACATACCTCTTGTGTCTGAGCCGTTGAATTGAGATTCTACTTTGTCTTTATACTGACGCTTAGCGTGTTTGATAGCCTTGCGGAGGGAATAGCTGCACTGTTTGTATTCGGTCATGTTACCAGTCACCCTGCCCTGATTAAAAGCAGTGGTTCGCGCTTTCAGTTTGAATGCTGCCATCAATCCACGGTTTCAGGTTTGGGAATGTTTTAATCGTTGCTATGGGAACGACATCTTCAACGCACGTTCTAATGAACTCGCACACCGAATCAGCGTATTCATCAATTTTGTTGTCTGTCGCAATACGAAACATATCCCAGTCCACGTGATGGAAGCAGTCTTGGAGTGTGGAATCAGCTTGGTCGGACCAGCGTTGGACAGACCTCAGCGTGGGAGCTTCTTGTTTTAGTTTCTGTCTGTAGGCAGGGATCAGCAAAATGGAGTCGTGGTCAGCTTTTCCGAAAGGAGGGCGGGGCAGGGCCTTATATGCGTTGTGGAAGTTAGAATAACAATGATCCAAGGTTTTGCCAGCCCTGGTTGCGCAATCGATATGCTGATACAATTTAGGGAGTCTTGTTTTCAGATTAGCCTTGTTAAAATCCCCAGCTACAATGAATGCAGCCTCAGGATGTATGGATTCCAGTTTGCAAAGAGTCAAATAAAGTTCGTTCAGAGCCATCGATGTGTCTGCTTGGGGGGGAATATATACGGCTGTGATTATAATCTAAGAGAATTCTCTTTGTAGATAATGCGGTCGACATTTGATTGTGAGGAATTCTAAATCAGGTGAACAGAAGGATTTGAGTTCCTGTATATTTCTGTGATCACACCACGTCTCATTAGCCATAAGGCATATGCCCCCGCCCCTCTTCTTACCAGAAAGATGTTTGTTTCTGTCGGCGCGATGCGTGGAGAAACCCGCTGGCTGCACCGACTCCGATAGCGTCTCTCCAGTGAGCCATGTTTCCATGAAGCAAAGAACGTTACAGTCTCTGATGTCCGTCTGGAATGCTACCCTTGCTCGGATTTCATCAACCTTGTTGTCTAGAGACTGGACATTGGCGAGAAGTATACTAGGGAGTGGTGCACGATGTGCCCGTCTCCGGAGTCTGACCAGAAGACCGCCTCGTTTCCCTCTTTTACGGAGTCGTTTTTTTGGGTCGCTGGCTGGAATCCATTCTGTTGTCCTGGGTGAAAGGCAGAACATAGGATCCACTTCGCGAATGTCATATTCTTGGTCGAACTGATGGTGAGTTGACGCTGATCTTATATACAGTAGTTCTTCTCGGCTGTATGTAATGAAACCTAAGATGACCTGGGGTACTAATGTAAGAAATAACACGTAAAAAAACAAAAAACTGCATAGTTTCCTAGGAACGCGAAGCGAGGCGGCCATCTCTGTCGGCGCCGGAACAATAGGTGATGATCCCGATGTTAATGCTGTAGATATTGTGATAAGGGAGTGTGAGACTATTGAAACATGTAACTTTCAGTGTTTTATTGTTATTAATATAGTTTACAGAGTGCTAAAAGTGCTGCTGTTGCCAGCTAGCATGCCTTTCTGTGCTGCAGACGGTTAGCTGAGCTGCCCACTGGTGTTGCATTATGGGAGATGTAGTTTTGTGCTCTATCTACGGTCTGAATGGGATAGAGGGGATTTCACGTTCTAACTTGTTTGTGTTGCAGTGTTTTTGTACATGAGTTGTTGTATTTTGGGACTGTCAACACTGAAAGCACCTCGCAATGTATTGGGGATGTGAGACAGGATATGTGTTTTACCTTTCTTCATGCTCCTGTGTAGAACAACTTGTCAGATGGTGCATTGGAGACTGATGTGTTCCTGTCCTGTCTTTTCACAATACTATTGCAGATCAACATAAGCCAGCAGCATACCACCCTGCATACCACCGCTGGCTTGCTTCTGAAGCTAAGCAAGGTTGGTCCTGGTCAGTCCCTGGAAGGGAGACCAAATGCTGCTGGAAGTGGTGTTGGAGGGCCAGTAGGAGGCACTCTTTCATCTGGTCTAAAAAGTATCCCAATACCCCAGGGCAGTGATTGGGGACACTGCCCTGTGTAGGGTGTTGTCTTTTGGCAGGGATGTTAAACGGGTGTCCTGACTCTCTGAGGTCATTAAAGATCCCATGACACTGATCGTAAGAGTAAAGGTGTTTACCCTTAAGGTCCTGGCTCAATTCCCAATCTGGCCCTCAAACCATCTCAGTCACCTAATAATCCCCAGTTTACAATTGGCTCATTCATCCCCCTCCTCTCCCCTGTAACTATTCCCCAGGTCATTGCTGAAAATGAGAACGTGTTCTCCGTCAACTTACCTGGTAAAATAACGGATAAATAAAAAATGTATTAATTAAAATAATATGGGGTGGAAGCTATTGACGTTTTAAGAAAGTATTTTTAATATAAAGTCAATTTAAGTTGGTAGAATATCACCAAAGTCAAAAAATACAAAAATACAAAAGTTATTGCTATTGATTGGAGGCATGAGGTCCCTGAACCAATAAGAGTTAGTTTTACTCATGAAAGTCATATGGGGTGAAAGATATTAAGATTTGTTTTTATGTAAAGTGAATTTATATTTATAGAAAATTCTTAGTGAGAAAATACAAAACTTGTTGTTGTTGTTTGGAGGGATGAGGTTCCTGAACCAATAACAGTTGGTTGTATTCATGAAATAAATATGGGGTGGAAGATGTTGATGTTTTTATTGTAAAGTGATTTATTTTACCTTTTGTAGATTTTACAGAAGTAAAAAATATGTAACTAATTGCATTCGAGAGAAAAGGTCTCTTTACAGTGTCAAATTTGTTTGAGATCTCTGACACGGTTTGTTTTGTTTGATCGTAGCTAGCTAGCTACATAGCCGTCTTTGTATCTAAGACAATTGTGTAGCCTAGAGCGATTTTCTAGGTTAGCTGGCCAGCTATTGTCGTTCTCTTAACGTAGCTAGCCAGCTAGCCCCCGAATAGCAGCACTGTAGTAACTATTACAGTACAACGGTTTGTTTTGTTTGATCGTAGCTAGCTAGCTACATAGCCGTCTTTGTATCTAAGTCAATTGTTTAGCCTAGAGCGATTTTCTAGGTTAGCTACATCGCAGCCACTACCAGCTAGCCTACTCCAGCAGTACTGTATCATTTCAATCATTTTAGTCTATAAGATTCTTGCTACGTAAGCTTAACTTTCTGAACATTCGAGACGTGTAGTCCACTTGTCATTCCAATCTCCTTTGCATTAGCGTAGCCTCTTCTGTACCCTGTCAACTATGTGTCTATCTATCCCTGTTCTCTCCTCTCTGCACAGACCATACAAACGCTCCACACCGCGTGGCCGCGGCCACCCTAATCTGGTGGTCCCAGCGCGCACGACCCACGTGGAGTTCCTGGTCTCCGGTAGCCTCTGGAACTGCCGATCTGCGGCCAACAAGGCAGAGTTCATCTCAGCCTATGCCTCCCTCCAGCCCCTCGACTTCCTGGCACTGACGGAAACATGGATCACCACAGATAACACTGCTACTCCTACTGCTCTCTTCGTCCGCCCACGTGTTCTCGCACACCCCGAGAGCTTCTGGTCAGCGGGGTGGTGGCACCGGGATCCTCATCTCTCCCAAGTGGTCATTCTCTCTCTCTCCCCTTACCCATCTATCTATCGCCTCCTTTGAATTCCATGCTGTCACAGTTACCAGCCCTTTCAAGCTTAACATCCTTATCATTTATCGCCCTCCAGGTTCCCTCGGAGAGTTCATCAATGAGCTTGATGCCTTGATAAGCTCCTTTCCTGAGGACGGCTCACCTCTCACAGTCCTGGGCGACTTTAACCTCCCCACGTCTACCTTTGACTCATTCCTCTCTGCCTCCTTCTTTCCACTCCTCTCCTCTTTTGACCTCACCCTCTCACCTTCCCCCCCTACTCACAAGGCAGGCAATACGCTCGACCACATCTTTACTAGATGCTGTTCTTCCACTAACCTCATTGCAACTCCCCTCCAAGTCTCCGACCACTACCTTGTATCCTTTTCCCTCTCGCTCTCATCCAACACTTCCCACACTGCCCCTACTCGGATGGTATCGCGCCGTCCCAACCTTCGCTCTCTCTCCCCGCTTCTCTCTCCTCTTCCATCCTATCATCTCTTCCCTCTGCTCATACCTTCTCCAACCTTTCTCCTGAGTCTGCCTCCTCAACCCTCCTCTCTTCCCTTTCTGCATCCTTTGACTCTCTATGTCCCCTATCCTCCAGGCCGGCTCGGTCCTCCCCTCCCGCTCCGTGGCTCGATGACTCATTGCGAGCTCACAGAACAGAGCTCCGGGCAGCCGAGCGGAAATGGAGGAAAACTCGCCTCCCTGCGGACCTGGCATCCTTTCACTCCCTCCTCTCTACATTTTCCTCCTCTGTCTCTGCTGCTAAAGCCACTTTCTACCACTCTAAATTCCAAGCATCTGCCTCTAACCCTAGGAAGCTCTTTGCCACCTTCTCCTCCCTCCTGAATCCTCCTCCCCCTCCCCCCTCCTCCCTCTCTGCAGATGACTTCGTCAACCATTTTGAAAAGAAGGTCGACGACATCCGATCCTCGTTTGCTAAGTCAAACGACACCGCTGGTTCTGCTCACACTGCCCTACCCTGTGCTCTGACCTCTTTCTCCCCTCTCTCTCCAGATGAAATCTCGCTTCTTGTGACGGCCGGCCGCCCAACAACCTGCCCGCTTGACCCTATCCCCTCCTCTCTTCTCCAGACCATTTCCGGGGACCTTCTCCCTTACCTCACCTCGCTCATCAACTCATCCCTGACCGCTGGCTACGTCCCTTCCGTCTTCAAGAGAGCGAGAGTTGCACCCCTTCTGAAAAACCTACACTCGATCCCTCCGATGTCAACAACTACAGACCAGTATCCCTTCTTTCTTTTCTCTCCAAAACTCTTGAACGTGCCGTCCTTGGCCAGCTCTCCCACTATCTCTCTCAGAATGACCTTCTTGATCCAAATCAGTCAGGTTTCAAGACTAGTCATTCAACTGAGACTGCTCTTCTCTGTATCACGGAGGCGCTCCGCACTGCTAAAGCTAACTCTCTCTCCTCTGCTCTCATCCTTCTAGACCTATCGGCTGCCTTCGATACTGTGAACCATCAGATCCTCCTCTCCACCCTCTCCGAGTTGGGCATCTCCGGCGCGGCCCACGCTTGGATTGCGTCCTACCTGACAGGTCGCTCCTACCAGGTGGCGTGGCGAGAATCTGTCTCCTCGCCACGCGCTCACCACTGGTGTCCCCCAGGGCTCTGTTCTAGGCCCTCTCCTATTCTCGCTATACACCAAGTCACTTGGCTCTGTCATAACCTCACATGGTCTCTCCTATCATTGCTATGCAGACGACACACAATTAATCTTCTCCTTTCCCCCTTCTGATGACCAGGTGGCGAATCGCATCTCTGCATGTCTGGCAGACATATCAGTGTGGATGACGGATCACCACCTCAAGCTGAACCTCGGCAAGACGGAGCTGCTCTTCCTCCCGGGGAAGGACTGCCCGTTCCATGATCTCGCCATCACGGTTGACAACTCCATTGTGTCCTCCTCCCAGAGCGCTAAGAACCTTGGCGTGATCCTGGACAACACCCTGTCGTTCTCAACCAACATCATGGCGGTGGCCCGTTCCTGTAGGTTCATGCTCTACAACATCCGCAGAGTACGACCCTGCCTCACACAGGAAGCGGCGCAGGTCCTAATCCAGGCACTTGTCATCTCCCGTCTGGATTACTGCAACTCGCTGTTGGCTGGGCTCCCTGCCTGTGCCATTAAACCCCTACAACTCATCCAGAACGCCGCAGCCCGTCTGGTGTTCAACCTTCCCAAGTTCTCTCACGTCACCCCGCTCCTCCGCTCTCTCCACTGGCTTCCAGTTGAAGCTCGCATCCGCTACAAGACCATGGTGCTTGCCTACGGAGCTGTGAGGGGAACGGCACCGCAGTACCTCCAGGCTCTGATCAGGCCCTACACCCAAGCAAGGGCACTGCGTTCATCCACCTCTGGCCTGCTCGCCTCCCTACCATTGAGGAAGTACAGTTCCCGCTCAGCCCAGTCAAAACTGTTCGCTGCTCTGGCCCCCAATGGTGGAACAAACTCCCTCACGACGCCAGGACAGCGGAGTCAATCACCACCTTCCGGAGACACCTGAAACCCCACCTCTTCAAGGAATACCTAGGATAAGATAAGTAATCCTTCTCACCACCCCCCCCCTTAATGATTTAGATGCACTATTGTAAAGTGGCTGTTCCACTGGATGTCAGAAGGTGAATTCACCAATTTGTAAGTCGCTCTGGATAAGAGCGTCTGCTAAATGACTTAAATGTAAAAAT
>NC_088232.1:53600820-53628860 GCF_036934945.1 Oncorhynchus masou masou
GTAATCTTATCTGGTTATCTGCCTTTTGTAGAATTATTTTCCATTGACAAAAGATGTAACCTACAAATATGTTGGCTTAGGTTTTTTCCAATGTACCAATGTTTTAAAATTATTTTTTTTGATTTCAACTAATTTATGTTAGTTTATTGTTAAGTGCATGCTTTAACATTAGGGTTTCATGCTGGTAGTAGTGTCTGGGTTTTGATTTAAAAATGTATGTTTGTGCCATGTTTTATTCCCCCCCTCCTCCCCTGATCCCGCTAGGGGATTTGGTTACTGGCCCAACACTCTTAACCTCTAAGCTACCTGCATTACTATGTTCACATTTTTCCAAACAGGGTCCCCTGCATTTTCTAGTGTCAATTTGGGGGTCACGGCAGAAAAGTTTAGGGACCCTGACATAGCAGCAAGGCCGGTTACCGACCAGACAAGCAGGGCATTAGCCTGGTGGCCACTACTTTTTATGTCGAAGTGTATTTCACCACGTCTCAGTCTTTACAGAACAAATTATTTTAAAAAATATTGAATTATACATAAAGAAAAAATAAAAACAAGACACAACAAAGGTCATGGAATAGAGTTCAAAGATGACCAGTCTGGCAGGAAATCAAATAGCATGCGTCGGATACAACACGTGTAGACCTGACAGTGAAATGCTGAATACAACACGTGTAGACCTTGCAGTGAAATGCTGAATACAACACGTGTAGACCTTACAGTGAAATGCTGAATACAACACGCAGACCTTACAGTGAAATGCTGAATACAACATTTGTAGACCTTACAGTGAAATGCTGAATGCAACACATGTAGACCTTACAGTGAAATGCTGAATACAACACGTGTAGACCTTACAGTGAAATGCTTACTTACAAGCCCCTAACCAACAATGCTTTAAGAAGTTAAGAAAATAAGTGTAATCACACTGCATCACAGCTGAAGACCACACTGACGGGGCCCACTCGCGCTCACAGTTGAAGACCACACTGATGGGGCCCACTGGCGCCACAGTTGAAGACCACACTGATGGGGCCCACTGGCGTCACAGTTGAAGACCACACCGGACGGGCCCACTGGCGTCACAGTTGAAGACCACACTGACGGGCCCACCGCGTACAGTTGAAGACCACGATGGGGCCCACTGCGCCACAGTTGAAGACCACTGACGTGGCCCACCGCATCACAGCTGAAGACACTGACGGGCCCACCGCGCCACAGTTGAAGACCACACTGGACGGGGCCCACTGCATCAGCAGTTGAAGACCACACTGACGTGGCCCACCGCGCCACAGTTGAAGACCACACTGATGGGGCCTTACCGCGCCACAGTTGAAGACCACACTGACGTGGCTCACCGCATCACAGTTGAAGACCACACTGACGGGCCCACTGCATCACAGTTGAAGACCACACGGACGGGTCCACTGCATCACAGTTGAAGACCACACGACGGGGCCTACTGCATCACAGTTGAAGACCACACTGACCGGCCCACCGCGTCACAGCTGAAGACCACACTGACGGGCCCACTGCATCACAGTTGAAGACCACACTGGACGGGCCACTTCGCGCTCACAGTTGAAGACTACTGGATGGGGCCCACTGCATCAAGCAGTTGAAGACCACATTGGACGGGGTCCACTGCATCACAATTGAAGACCACACTGACGGGCCCACTGTGTCACAGTTGAAGACCACTCGACAAGGCCCACTGCATCAGTGAAGAAGACCACACTGACAGGCCCACTGCATCAAGCAGTTGAAGACCACACTGGACGGGCCCACTGCGCACACAGTTGAAGACCACACTGACGGGTCCACTGTGATCACAGTTGAAGACCACTCGACGGGCCCACTGTGTCACAGTTGAAGACCACACTGACGGGGCCCACTGCATCACAGTTGAAGACCACACTCGGACAGGGCCCACTGCATCACAGTTGAAGACCACACTGACTGGGCCCACCGCGCTACAGTTGAAGCACCACACCGACGGGGCCCACCGCGCCACAGCGGGGTGATACATTGACGGGCCCACCGCGCCACAGTTGAAGACAGTTGAAGACCACACATCCCCTTCATCTTTGTTGTTCCCTCACGCTCAGGTCAAATTAGTGTGGAATAACTCTTCAAGAGTAATGGGATGAATTAAGATTCAAAGATGTTATAATTACAATTAAATGGATCAAATAAAATAAAAAAATACAATAAAAATGGACTAATGTCATTCCTTTTAATTCACCAAGTCAGAGGAAATCCTTTTGAAACCATCTGGTGTTGTTTTACAAGATGGAAAAAAGGCAGCCAATCAGGATGGTACCGAAGCTGACGGACAAACACATTCATTTGTCACTCTTCCACAATTAGACACTGTTCCGTCGGGTAAAGAAGCACATTAAAATAAATATGAGCAAATATTGACAATAAATGTACAAATTCATACACTTTATAATGCTCACTACACTAACTTGTTATTGCTTGAAAATACTGTACTACCACAACTATACAAAATTAATACATGAAAAGATTGAACATCAGGTAGTAATAATTATGTATTACTAATGAATGCTTTAGTCAAGGGATGCAAACTATGATGCCGCTTAGTCTAACTGCCTGAGGACAAACTATGATGCCGCTTAGTCTAACTGCCTGAAGACAAACTATGATGCCGATAGGCTAACCGCCTGAGGACAAACTATGATGCCGCTTAGGCTAACTGCCTGAGGACAAACTATGATGCCGCGAGGCTAACTGCCTGAGGACAAACTATGATGCCGCCAGGCTAACCGCCTGAAGACAAACTATGATGCCGCTAGGCTAACCGCCTGAAGACAAACTATGATGCCATAGGCTAACTGCCTGAGGACAAACTATGATGCCGCTAGGCTAACTGCCTGAAGACAAACTATGATGCCGCTAGGCTAACTGCCTGAGGACAAACTACATGCCGCTTAGGCTAACTGCCTGAGGACAAACTATGATGCCGCTAGGCTAACTGCCTGAGGACACAATATGATGCCGCTTAGGCTAACTGCCTAAGGAGAGCAAACTACGATGTAGTTAGGCTAACTGCAAAAGGGGGATAAACTATGATGTAGCAAGACCAACTAACTGCCTATGAGGACAACTATGATGCAGCCATGCGCAATGCCAAATGTCGGCTGGAGTGGTGTAAAGCTCACCGCCTTGACCTTGGAGCAGGAAACATGTTCTCTGGAGTGATGCGTCTACGCTTCACCATCTGGCAGTCCGACAGACAAATCGGGGTTTGGAGGATGCCAGGAGAATGCTCCTACCCAAAATGCATAGTGCCAACTGTAAAGTTTGGTGGAGGAGGGATGATGGTCTGGGGTTGTTATGTTTATCCTGCTTTCGCTCCGTTTGCTTACATTTAAGAAATGTCTCAACCCCATAGAAAATCTTTGGAGGGAGCTGAAAGTCCGTGTTGCTCATCAATACCCCAAAACATCACTGCTCTAGAGGAGATCTGTATGGAGGAATGGGCCAAAATACCAGCAACAGTGTGTGAAAACCTTGTGAAGACTCTACAGAAATCGTTTGACCCTGTCATTGCCAACAAAGGGCATGCAACAAAGTATTGAGATAAACTTTTGTTATTGACCAAAATACTTATTTTCCACCATAATTTGCAAATAAATGCATTAAAATCCTACAATGTGATTTTCTGTCATAGTTGAAGTGTTCCTATGATGAAAATTACAGGCCTCTCTCATCTTTTTAAGTGGGAGAACTTGGCACAATTGGTGGCTGACTAAATACTTTTTTGCCCCACTGTATATATAATAGATATCTAAGGTAAGTTTGATATGGTGTAATTGACTCAACACAAACACAACACTTCAGAGGTCTTATTGAATCATAAAAATCAGTTAGTTATTTCCCAATTCAGGCCAAACCAAATTCCAATTCCACATTTTCCCAACTGAAAAGCATTAAAGAACATTTGAATTTCAGTGTATTTCCTGAATTAGTACCTGGCAGATGTGTTACTGGGGTAATCTCTGGTAGTGAAGTGAGCTGTATCATGGTCCTGTCACTGCTTCACTCCCTGGCAACGCTTCACGGGCAACGCTCACTCCCTGGCAACGCTTCACCCTGGCAACGCTTCACCCCGGCTACGCTAATATATATACAAATATTTAAATAAATAAAAAGAGTTCAACAATTTTGTTGACTTTCTGCTCACTTTAATGTGGGAGGCTTATATACAGGGGGTACGGTACTGAGTCAATGTGGAGGCTATATACAGGGTACTGTACAGAGTCAATGTGGAGGCTATATACAGGGGGTAACGCCGTACTGAGTCAATGTGGAGGCTATATACAGGGGGTTCCCGTACAGAGTCAATGTGGAGTCTATATACAGGGGGTACCGTACTGAGTCAATGTGGAGGCTATATACAGGGGGTACCGCACATAGTCAATGTGGAGGCTACATACAGGGGGTACCGGTACTGAGTCATGTAGAGGCTATATACAGGGGGTACCAGTACAGAGTCAATGTAGAGGCTATATACAGGGGAGGTACCGTAGAAGTCAATGGAGGCTATATACAGGGGGTACCGGTAGAGTCAATGTGGAGGCTATATACAGGGGTTACCTGTAGAGTCAATGTGGAGGCTATATACAGGGGTTACGGGAAGAGTCAATGGGGAGGCTATATACAGGGTTACCGGTAGAGTCAATGTGGAGGCTATATACAGGGGTACCGGTAGAGTCAATGTAGAGACTATATACAGGGGGTACCGGTAGAGTCAATGTAGAGGCTATATACAGGGGTACTAGTACAGAGTCAATGTAGAGGCTATATACAGGAGTGTACCGGTAGAGTCAATGTGGAGGCTATATACAGGGGTACCGGTAGAGTCAATGTGGAGGCTGTTATACAGGGGTTACCAGAGTCAATGTGTGGGAGGCTATAAGAGGGTTACTGTAGGAGTCAATGTGGAGGCTATATGCAGTGGGGTACCAGAGTCAATGTAGAGGCTATATGCAGGGGGCACCGTAGAGTCAATGTAGAGGCTATATACAGGGGGTACTGGTACAGGAGTCAATGTGGGAGGCTATATACAGGGGGTACCGGTACAGAGTCAATGTAGAGGCTATATACAGGGGGTTCCGGCAACGCTCAGGACCTCAGACCTGGGAGAAGGTTCACCATCCAACAGGACAACGACCCCTAAGCACACAGACAAGACAACACAAAAGAGTGGCTTCGGGACAAGTCTCTGAAAGTCCTTGAGTGGCCCAGCCAGAGCCTGGACCTGAAACCCAATCGAACATCGCTGGAGAGACCTGAAAATACAGTGGAGCAAAGAAGTATTTAGTCTGCCACCAATGGTGTTATTGTCCACCATAATTTGCATTATTCATTCATTAAAAATCCTACAATGTGATTTTCTGGATTTGTTTCCCTCATTTTGTCTGTCATAGTTGAAGTGTACCTATGATGAAAATTATGGCCTCTCTCATCTTTTTAAGTGGGAGAACTTGCACAATTGGTGGCTGACTAAATACTTTTTTGCCCCACTGTAGCTGTGCAGCAAACACTCCCCATCCAACCTGACAGAGCTTGAGAGGATCTGCAGAGAAGAATGGGAGAAACTCCCCAAATACAGGTGTGCCAAGCTTGTGGCGTCAAACCCAAGAAGACTGTAATTGCTGCCAAAGGTGCTTCAACAAAGTACTGAGTAAAGGGTCTGTATTTTCACCTACCTCATCCCCACACTCTTTTTATTTATTTACTTTTCTGCTCTTTTGCACACCAGTATCTCTACCTGTACATGACCATCTGATCATTTATCACTCCAGTGCTAATCTGCAAGGTTGTAATTATTCGCCTACCTCCTCATGCCTTTTGCACACAATGTATATAGACTCGCCTTTTTCTACTGTGTTATTGACTTGTTAATTGTTTACTCCATGTGTAACTCTGTGTTGTCTGCTCACACTGCTAAGCTTTATCTTGGCCAGGTCGCAGTTGCAAATGAGAACTTGTTCTCAACTAGCCTACCTGGTCAAATAAAGGTGCAATAAAAATAAAAAGTATACTTATGTTCATGTAATATTTAAGTTTATTTATTATTATTTCTAAAACCTGTTTTTGCTTTGTCATTGTGGGGTATTGTGTGTAGATTGATGGGGGGACAGGTAATTCTACGTTGCAGTTAACATTTAATTGAGAACGTGTTGGTGAAATAACTTCTGTCAACCCACAAGACAGTTATCACATCAACTGGCACACACAGAGTGATAGACAGGCAATATTGCTGGAAATTAATTAGCAAATATTGTGTTAAATTTGGCTTTTAAGCCAATAGTGGCTCACCAGGGGTGGGATAATGTTGATTAGATAATAGCTGGCAGCTCGCAGAGTCTTAAACTTGTTATTGACAGTTTGCATTGGAACAAGTGAAAATCTAATGTACTTTCAGAACTGTTTGGCTACTGATAGGTGGGCAGCGAACTACTGGGATCTATCTATCTGTTGGAGAGTCCTGGCTAGATGGGGAATATTTATATCCCCTTAGTGGTTCATCACGTAAGCAAAAGGAATATGTTCCATCATCTATGTTTGTTTTGTACAAATTGTCCACCGATATTCATGTAATTTCTCTGTTTGTTTTGTACAAATTGTCCACCGATATTCATGTAATTTCTCTGTTTGTTTTGTACAAATTGTCCACCGATATTCATGTAATTTCTCTGTTTGTTTTGTACAAATTGTCCACCGATATTCATGTAATTTCTCTGTTTGTTTTGTACAAATTGTCCACCGATATTCATGTAATTTCTCTGTTTGTTTTGTACAAATTGTCCACCGATATTCATGTAATTTCTCTGTTTGTTTTGTACAAATTGTCCACCGATATTCATGTAATTTCTCTGTTTGTTTTGTACAAATTGTCCACCGATATTCATGTAATTTCTCTGTTTGTTTTGTACAAATTGTCCACCGATATTCATGTAATTTCTCTGTTTGTTTTGTACAAATTGTCCACCGATATTCATGTAATTTCTCTGTTTGTTTTGCAGTATGAAAGTTTATTGCAAACGTTTGTTCTTTGTTCTTTGTGAAAGTAATTTATAGAATGTACTTTTCCCCCAGTCATTCACTCTTTTTCATTCTGAACACATCCTGGCAGATCTGAAGCTAATGGGACTTTCATACATTCAGATCTAATGCAGCGTGGATCAGATGACAAGAGGTCACATTTATGTTAATTTGAGTGTTTTATATAATCAACAAATGGAACAGGAAGATCACAAAATTGGTTTGGGGGTGGGGGTGTTTACTACTGTAGCCTACCATGGGGTGTGTAGAGTAGATATGTGGTATTGGAGTATTGGCCTGATTGGTGAGTGCTGATTGTTGTCCTTCTGAAGGCTGTCCCTGCTCCACAGATGATCTCTGGAGCTCTGTCAGAGAGCCCGAAGCCCTTCTCCCCTGATTGCTCAGTTTGGCCGGGCGGCCAGCTCTAGGAAGAGTCTTGGTGGTTCCAAACTTCTTCCATTTAAGAATGATGGAGGCCACTGTTCATGGGGACCTTCAATGATGCACACATTTTTTTTGGTACCTTTCGCCAGATCTGTACCTTGACAGAATCCTGTCTCGGAGCTCTACGGACAATAGATTACTGAGGATAAGGCTGTAACGTAATAAAACGTTGAACAAAGTCAAACGTTCTGAATACTTTCCTGAAGGCACTGTATTTTATCCCCTTATTTCACTCAATCCTAAAAAGCCGATATTAATCATTCTTGTGTACCAATTTCTGAACTCGTCCAACAAACACTAGTGTAACCTCCCATTGCATGTTTTTCTACAATATGTCTAATGAATACGACCGAGGAGTTGAATCTCCGGTGGGCTTGTTGATTCTGTTCTAGGGTGACTAATAGAATGTAAATCTACGGACTTCAGGGAGACCTAAAACTAACATTAGGAACCTTTCACATTCCATGTGTGGTCTTCGGATCAATGTAGCATACAGTAACTAGAGGGCTTTGAAATAAAAAAATGTTTTAAACTGTGAAACTATTGTGATAAAGGCAGCCCAATATATGAAGGTAGAATAAGTCATAGCATGCCTTTGCTTTACCTATATGAAAGTCTGTGTGTGTTAAGCAGGTAGACCTACTTCAGGACAGAAAGAAAATACTTTAAAACACAATGTCCTCCTTCAGCTGAGACAGAAGCCAACCAGCACAAATAGTCAGAGTGATGCTGAGTAGCTGGAGCTGGTTGCCAATCTGGTCATTGATTTGTCATTGTAATGTGTGTATCAGTCAGTTTCTGTTCTTCCACAGTTCGGCTCCATCCTGTCCAGAGTTAAGGGATCCATGCAGCCTGTGTGGAAATATATAAAACACAGGAAAACCACGTTTTTGACCGCACAGGGCCTTTAAAGTGGCACTCAGCAGATAAAACAATAGCAAATCGTTTTACCTGCCCGTTTCTGTAAAAAGCTTGAAGGATGGAGCTGGAGAAACACTCTCAAATTCATAGACAGAGCTATGGATGCAACGACTGACCGTCCATGATATCAACATCGTAGTTTAAACAATGTTTTGAGGCTATACAGCAACGATTTGTTTTTAATTTCTGCTCAGAACCCGTCTCAACTACATAGCATTTTGACAGAGAGATCAGACTCTTCAGCAGGCTCCTGATCTAAAGTCAGAGGTATTAAGATCATTCCCATGGGAGCTAACAGGCATAGGATCATCTGCAGTTGTTTGTTGAGTGAACTGAGACTTTGCCAAGGTCCCTGGCCCACCATACGAGAGCAGACTGAAAATTTGACACACGTCCCTCATGTAGCTGGATACACTGCGGAGAGAACTGGGAGAGAACTGGGAGAGAGGTGTTGGCAGAGCTCAGTCCACCAGGATGAAGCTCCCGCCCCCCCCAAAAATGGAGCTGCTGCTGGGGACCGAAGTGGCTGCCAATGCTCCATTCTGGTGCACAGGAGGTCTTGGTGTGGCTCCTGTCGCAGGGTTGGGGCTGCCAATGCTCCATTCTGGGGCACAGTAGGTCTTGGTGTGGCTCCTGTCGCAGGGTTGGGGCTGCCAATGCTCCATTCTGGGGCACAGTAGGTCTTGGTGTGGCTCCTGTTGCAGGGTTGGGGCTGCCAATGCGCCATTCTGGGGCACAGTAGGTCTTGGTGTGGCTCCTGTTACAGGGTTGGGGCTGCCAATGCGCCATTCTGGTGCACAGTAGGTCTTGGTGTGGCTCCTGTTGCAGGGTTGGGGCTGCCAATGCTCCATTCTGGGGCACAAGAGGTCTTGGTGTGGCTCCTGTTGCAGGGTTGGGGCTGCCAATGCTCCATTCTGGGGCACAGGAGGTCTTGTGTGGCTCCTGTTGCAGGGTTGGGGCTGCCAATGCTCCATTCTGGGGCACAAGAGGTCTTGGTGTGGCTCCTGTTGCAGGGTTGGGGCTGCCAATGCTCCATTCTGGGGCACAGGAGGTCTTGGTGTGGCTCCTGTTGCAGGGTTGGGTCTGCCAATCCTCCATTCTGGTGCACCGGAGGCTAAATGGAAAACATGTAGCTGCTTTACTCATTGCATTATTGCAAATGCTCAGGCAGCTGCCATTTTTTCCGTTGGGAAATAAAAGTCGTCCCTGCATTTCCCAGAAAAGCAGCTCCACACAATGAAGTGGAATAAAAAAATAAAAAAATGTATACATCACAGATATAAAATCCCACTCTGCCTACAATGTGCGTTGTGTTGTACTACTGAATGAAACTGAGAGGAGATTAACTCAGACCAGCCTTTCTTATTGAACTTACATTAACTACATTTCTTTAGTTGGCTGCTTTCAGCAGCCCCCCCCCCCCCCACCCCACCCCCTAAAAATACTGATTGGAATAAAACCTCAAAGGTAAGAACAAAACAGATTTTTTTTTGTGCAATAAAAATGTATTTACACAGGTTCACTGTTGCAGTGCCGACTTTGGGAACACGTGGTCCTTGAAAAACTCCTGTTGTCCAACAATATGTCTGCCAGAGGTCGTCATGATGAATGGGGTTGGGGATGGAGGCTTTGGTGGTCCACACAACAAAGAAGAAATTGTCTTCTTCCGGTGTTGTTGAGCTGACCTTCGACCTGGTGCCAGTAAGTAGAGTCTTCACGGAGGCAGTGAAACCTTCCCTCCTCTTGGATATAGAAATCCTTTGATTACACTGCTTTCTCAATGGTTAAGGTCCGTTGCACCATATGGTGTCCACCACACCATCCGGTGAGACACCCAAGACCCTGAGTCCTGCACATTCATCTCCGTAGCCATGTCGAATGCCTTGATCCTCTTCGCTATCTGTGCTCCAATTTACCGAAAACACCCCATCTAACCACTGTGATCTGAAGACCCTTTTTTATTTTATAGCAGCGACGGAGTAACGCGCCGGCCCTAACTAATGCTCCAAAATTGCCTGCTTGCCAAACCTCCCTCTCCTCATGCTGTTCCATTTGGGGTTGGTGCGCTGTTCAACTGTTGCCTGCCGTATAGCCTCCTGCTGCTCCACCGAGAGCACCACGCCAGCCAGGATGCCAGCATGCCCCAGGTGTCCTTGTGTTGTTTTTAACAATGTCCAGTACAGACAGGGAGGACAGGGATGACAGGGAGGACAGGGAGGACAGGGGGGACAGGGATGACAGGGATGACAGAGAAGACATGGAAGACAGGGAGGACAGGGATGACAGGGATGACAGAGATTACATGGATGACAGGGATGACAGGGAGGACAGGGAGGACAGGGATGACAGGGATGACAGAGAAGACATGGAAGACAGGGAGGACAGGGATGACAGGGATGACAGGGATGGTAACGGTTGATCTGGCTCAGGTTTAAGGAGACATGCCATTCCACAGATTATTTTTTTCTTCACCAAAGAAAACAAGTGATACACAACAAATACAGACAAAACTTGGACACATCACATCAACTGAACAAAACAACGAGGAAGTAGAGGATATGTTTACAATCACAGCGTGTCAGAGAACATTCCCAGTGGCATCCATCACATTCAAATTGAAAGTCAGTAAGTCAGATGTGAAGTTTGAATGGACACTAGGTGGCAGTGTAACCATAAGGAACAGGTCAGAGTACTGAAAGTTGTAGGACTTAAAGACTTGTTCTCTGCATCTCAAAGTACACAGACTAGACACATTATTTACCTTTATTTAACTAGGCAAGTCAGTTCAGACCTACCTGTTGTCGTCCTGTCAGGAACCAGACCTGTCCTGCTAGACACAGTGACTCAGCTGCCTGTTGTAGTCCTGCTAGACACAGTGACTCAGCTACCTGTTGTAGTCCTGTCAGGAACCAGACCTGTCCTGCTAGACACAGTGACTCAGCTACCTGTTGTAGTCATGCTAGACACAGTGACTCAGCTACCTGTTGTAGTCCTGTCAGGAACCAGACCTGTCCTGCAGACACAGTGACTCAGCTACCTGTTGTAGTCCTGCTAGACACAGTGACTCAGCTACCTGTTGTAGTCCTGCTAGACACAGTGACTCAGCTACCTGTTGTAGTCCTGCTAGACACAGTGACTCAGCTACCTTGTTGTAGTCCTGCTAGACACAGTGACTCAGCTACCTGTTGTAGTCCTGCTAGACACAGTGACTCAGCTACCTGTTGTAGTCCTGCTAGACACAGTGACTCAGCTGCCTGTTGTAGTCCTGCTAGACACAGTGACTCAGCTACCTGTTGTAGTCCTGCTAGACACAGTGACTCAGCTACCTGTTGTAGTTCTGCTAGACACAGTGACTCAGCTACCTGTTGTCGTCCTGCTAGACACAGTGACTCAGCTACCTGTTGTAGTCCTGTCAGGAACCAGACCTGTCCTGCTAGACACAGTGACTCAGCTACCTGTTGTAGTCCTGCTAGACACAGTGACTCAGCTACCTGTTGTAGTCCTGCTAGACACAGTGACTCAGCTACCTGTTGTAGTCCTGCTAGACACAGTGACTCAGCTACCTGTTGTAGTCCTGCTAGACACAGTGACTCAGCTACCTGTTGTCGTCCTGCTAGACACAGTGACTCAGCTACCTGTTGTCGTCTGCTAGACACAGTGACTCAGCTACCTGTTGTAGTCCTGCTAGACACAGTGACTCAGCTACCTGTTGTAGTCCTGCTAGACACAGTGACTCAACTCCCTGTTGTAGTCCTGTCAGGAACCAGACCTGTCCTGCTAGACACAGTGACTCAGCTACCTGTTGTAGTCCTGTCAGGAACCAGACCTGTCCTGCTAGACACAGTGACTCAGCTGCCTGTTGTAGTCCTGCTAGACACAGTGACTCAGCTGCCTGTTGTAGTCCTGCTAGACACAGTGACTCAGCTGCCTGTTGTAGTCCTGCTAGACACAGTGACTCAGCAACCTGTTGTCGTCCTGCTAGACACAGTGTCTCAGCTGCCTGTTGTAGTCCTGCTAGACACAGTGACTCAGCAACCTGTTGTCGTCCTGCTAGACACAGTGACTCAGCTACCTGTTGTAGTCCTGCTAGACACAGTGACTCAGCAACCTGTTGTAGTCCTGCTAGACACAGTGACTCAGCTACCTGTTGTCGTCCTGCTCGACACAGTGACTCAGCTACCTGTTGTCGTCCTGCTCACACAGTGACTCAGCTACCTGTTGTTGTCCTGCTAGACACAGTGACTCAGCTACCTGTTGTTGTCATGCTAGACACAGTGACTCAGCTACCTGTTGTAGTCCTGCTAGACACAGTGACTCAGCTACCTGTTGTAGTCCTGCTAGACACAGTGACTCAGCTACCTGTTGTCGTCCTGCTAGACACAGTGACTCAGCTACCTGTTGTAGTCCTGCTCGACACAGTGACTCAGCTACCTGTTGTCGTCCTGCTAGACACAGTGACTCAGCTACCTGTTGTAGTCCTGCTAGACACAGTGACTCAGCTACCTGTTGTCGTCCTGCTAGACACAGTGACTCAGCTGCCTGTTGTAGTCCTGTCAGGAACCAGACCTGTCCTGCTAGACACAGTGACTCAGCTACCTGTTGTAGTCCTGCTAGACACAGTGACTCAGCTACCTGTTGTAGTCTTGTAAGGAACCAGGCCTGTCCTGCTAGACACAGTGACTCAGCTACCTGTTGTAGTCCTGCTAGACACAGTGACTCAGCTACCTGTTGTAGTCCTGCTAGAGACAGTGACTCAGCTACCTGTTGTAGTCCTGCTAGACACAGTGACTCAGCTACCTGTTGTAGTCCTGCTAGACACAGTGACTCAGCTACCTGTTGTAGTCCTGCTAGACACAGTGACTCAGCTACCTGTTGTCGTCCTGCTAGACACAGTGACTCAGCTACCTGTTGTAGTCCTGTCAGGAACCAGACCTGTCCTGCTAGACACAGTGACTCAGCTACCTGTTGTAGTCCTGCTAGACACAGTGACTCAGCTACCTGTTGTCGTCCTGCTAGACACAGTGACTCAGCTACCTGTTGTCGTCCTGCTAGACACAGTGACTCAGCTACCTGTTGTAGTCCTGCTAGACACAGTGACTCAGCTACCTGTTGTAGTCCTGCTAGACACAGTGACTCAGCTGCCTGTTGTAGTCCTGCTAGACACAGTGACTCAGCTACCTGTTGTAGTCCTGTCAGGAACCAGACCTGTCCTGCTAGACACAGTGACTCAGCTGCCTGTTGTAGTCCTGCTAGACACAGTGACTCAGCTGCCTGTTGTAGTCCTGCTAGACACAGTGACTCAGCTGCCTGTTGTAGTCCTGCTAGACACAGTGACCAGCTACCTGTTGTAGTCCTGCTAGACACAGTGACTCAGCTACCTGTTGTAGTCCTGCTCGACACAGTGACTCAGCTACCTGTTGTTGTCATGCTAGACACAGTGACTCAGCTACCTGTTGTAGTCCTGCTAGACACAGTGACTCAGCTACCTGTTGTAGTCCTGCTAGACACAGTGACTCAGCTACCTGTTGTCGTCCTGCTAGACACAGTGACTCAGCTACCTGTTGTCGTCCTGCTCGCACAGTGACTCAGCTACCTGTTGTCAGGAACCAGACCTGTCCTGCTAGACACAGTGACTCAGCTACCTGTTGTAGTCCTGCTAGACACAGTGACTCAGCTACCTGTTGTCGTCCTGCTAGACACAGTGACTCAGCTACCTGTTGTAGTCCTGCTAGACACAGTGACTCAGCTACCTGTTGTAGTCCTGTCAGGAACCAGACCTGTCCTGCTAGACACAGTGACTCAGCTACCTGTTGTAGTCCTGCTAGACACAGTGACTCAGCTACCTGTTGTCGTCCTGCTAGACACAGTGACTCAGCTACCTGTTGTAGTCCTGCTCGACACAGTGACTCAGCTACCTGTTGTAGTCCTGCTAGACACAGTGACTCAGCTACCTGTTGTCGCCCTGCTAGATACAGTGACTCAGCTACCTGTTGTAGTCCTGCTAGACACAGTGACTCAGCTAGACACCTGTACCTGTCGTCCTGCCTCGACACAGTGACTCAGCTACCTGTGACTAGACACAGTGACTCAGCTCCTGTTGTAGTCCTGCTAGACACAGTGACTCAGCTACCTGTTGTAGTCCTGCTAGACACAGTGACTCAGCTACCTGTTGTCGTCCTGCTCGACACAGTGACTCAGCTACCTGTTGTAGTCCTGCTAGACACAGTGACTCAGCTGTTGTAGTCCTTGTGACTCAGCTACCTGTTGTCGTCCTGCTAGACACAGTGACTCAGCTACCTGTTGTCGGTCCTGCTAGACACAGTGACTCAGCTACCTGTTGTCGTCCTGCTAGACACAGTGACTCAGCTACCTGTTGTCGTCCTGTAGACACAGTGACTCAGCTACCTGTTGTCGTCTGCTAGACACAGTGACTCAGCTACCTGTTGTCGTCCTGCTAGACACAGTGACTCAGCTACCTGTTGTAGTCCTGTAGACACAGTGACTCAGCTACCTGTTGTCGTCCTGCTAGACACAGTGACTCAGCTACCTGTTGTCGTCCTGCTAGACACAGTGACTCAGCTACCTGTTGTAGTCCTGCTAGACACAGTGACTCAGCTACCTGTTGTCGTCCTGCTAGACACAGTGACTCAGCTACCTGTTGTCGTCCTGCTAGACACAGTGACTCATCTACATGTTGTCGTCCTGTCTGTCATTCAGATGTTGGAGATAATCATTAACTGTCTTGTACCACCATCCTGTGGCCAAACTATAGCAATGTATTAAGGGGGCAATTTGCAGTTGCTACATTATCTTGGGGATTGGAATATTTTAAATGATATGTACCCAATGATTCTAGAGTAATATAATTTATACACGCCCAATGAGCATCGTTCAACTGTCTAACTCCATTAGAACCCAAAAATATAAACTTGATTACTCCATTGTTTGTTAACAAACACTGTATAGCCTCTAAACATGGTTAAAACTATAATTTTGATATCATGGATTGTCATTCTTTGTATCCACAGCTCTGTCTATGAATTTGAGAGTGTTTGCATTTCTCAAGCCTCATCCTCTCTTTACCAAAACAATCGCATTGTGGCCTCTTTGTTTTTTGTTTTTTAAACTGCAGATTACCCCTTTAACGATTGGTGAACGATTTAATTATTTAATTATTAGAAAGTGGTTGTGGGTTTATCCCTGGTGGTTGCTTTTGGTCAGTTATCGTTTTATAATAAAGCCCTCTGCCGCCAGCTGCTGGACAGACGAGATATTACAAGTGTAGATCGGAGTGTATGTATTTTGTATTTATTATGGATCCCAATTAGCTGCCGCCTTCTCTTCTTGGGGTCCGGCAATATTAAGGGAGTTATACCATTTTAAAAACATTACAATACATTTGTAACAGATTTCACAACACACCAAGCGTGTGTCCTTAGGTCCATACTCTCACGACCACATCTCTATTGTCCCATTGCAGCAATATGTTGGACTAAAGACAGAAAACCTCTCATCCCGATAGAGCGTCTTAGCTGTGTAGATGTCAGTTGTTTTATATAGAGAGGATGAGGATAGTCAGTTCAGTTCTTTGTCTTAGTATTTCAGGAGCTGTGTGTGTGTGTGTGTGTGTGTGTGTGTGTGTGTGTGTGTGCGTGTGTGTGTGTGTGTGTGTGTGTGTGTGTGTGTGTGTGTGTGTGTGTGTGGGGTGTGTTGTAATAACGTAATCCTTTTACTCAGTACTGTTTCTATGTTGTCGTGTGTCCTGCTGGATTTGAGCATTTAAACAATCAAAATGTACCAGACAAGATTGTGACCTTCCTGCCTCCTGTCTCTTTCTTACAGTCCTCCCGTCCTCCCCTCGTCCTATCCAAAATAATATCCCCCCTCATCATCTTTTGGCATGGCCTGAGATGAAGATGTGTCTGTCATATGGTCTGAAGGTATTACTCCATCCACCCCCCGACCCATTTCCAATCTTTCTAATCTAAAGATTTATTGTTCATTTTGGAATACCGCCAAGGGACTTGCCTGCATGGGATCCATTTGTGAGTATTACGAACGTTTTAGTTCATTCTAACAATATGCGTTTCAGAGAATAAATACATGTAGTATCATATGAATCTGGAGCGTAATAAAGCCAGTCTCCCCCCCATTATTGATACATTTAAAGGGAAGTGATTCTACCTTCTTGGTCGTTCTCTTTAGTCACGTTGATGATTTTAGAGTTTCTTATGCATTATTATGCTTAAACTTTTAGTTGTGTTTGGGGCTGATGGAAAAAGCAGCCGTTTTGTACAAATGATTCACCTTTTCTATGTGCGTCCTGACGGAGCAGATGTGTTTTTGGAACATTGCAATATCAACATGTTTTTTGCATGGACATCAAGACAGCTGGGATGGTTTTAGTAAGGACAGTTGAGGCCTAGCTACTTGTGCCATTGGCATTTTCTTTATTTTCTAAATAAGTGATATAATTATTGTAATTGTTGTCTTTAGTGTTGATAAGCCTACGGATGTGTAAACACAGCAGGACCTACAGGGAGACCCACTCATTGGTCGTTCCACACCCAGAACCATTCCATCTCTTCACTCCTCCTCACCTCCCTCTCCCAGCTACTGGTGCAAAATTTAACAGATATTATTCCTTTTAGTACAGGGAAAATCCCACTTTAATGTGATTTAATATGTTGAGAATTATTTTTTAAAATAAGTTAATTCAAAGTTATTTTGCAAGAGAAAGCCAAGAGAAAGACAACATAAAGCCAAGAGAAAGAAAAGAGAAAGACAACATAAAGCCAAGAGAAAGACAAGAGAAAGACAACATAAAACCAAGAGAAAGACAAGAGAAAGACAAGAGAAAGACTAGAGAAAGACAACATAAAGCCAAGAGAAATACAAGAGAAAGACAACATAAAGCCAAGAGAAAGATGAAAGAAAGACAAGAGAAAGACAACATAAAGCCAAGAGAAAGACAAGAGAAAGCCAAGAGAAAGACAAGATAAAGACAACATAAAGCCAACATAAAACCAAGAGAAAGACAAGAGAAAGCCGAGAGAAAGACAACATAAAGCCAAGAGAAAGACAAGATTAAGCCAAGAGAAAGACAACATAAAGCCAAAAGAAAGACAAGAGAAAGCCAAGAGAAAGACAACATGAAGCCAAGAGAAAGACAAGAGAAAGACAACATAAAGCCAAGAGAAAGACAAGAGAAAGCCAAGAGAAAGACAAGATAAAGACAACATAAAGCCAAGAGAAAGACAAGAGAAAGCCAAGAGAAAGACAACATAAAGCCAAGAGAAAGACAACATAAAGCCAAGAGAAAGACAAGATAAAGCCAAGAGAAAGTCAACATAAAGCCAAGAGAAAGACAAGAGAAAGCCAAGAGAAAGACAACATAAAGCCAAGAGAAAGACAAAAGAGAAAGACAAGAGAAAGACAACATAAAGCCAAGAGAAAGACAAGATAAAGCCAAGAGAAAGACAACATAAAGCCAAGAGAAAGACAAGAGAAAGCCAAGAGAAAGACAAGAGAAAGCCAAGAAAAAGACAACATAAAGCCAAGAGAAAGACAACATAAAGCCAAGAGAAAGACAAGAGAAAGACAACATAAAGCCAAGATAAAGACAACATAAAGCCAAGAGAAAGACAAGAGAAAGACAAGAGAAAGACAAGAGAAAGACAGGAGAAAGACAAGAGAAAGCCAAGAGAAAGACAAGATAAAGCCAAGAGAAAGACAAGATAAAGACAACATAAAGCCAACATAAAGCCAAGAGAAAGACAAGAGAAAGCCAAGAGAAAGACAACATAAAGCCAAGAGAAAGACAACATAAAGCCAAGAGAAAGACAAGATAAAGCCAAGAGAAAGACAACATAAAGCCAAGAGAAAGACAAGATAAAGCCAAGAGAAAGACAACATAAAGCCAAGAGAAAGACAAGAGAAAGCCAAGAGAAAGACAAGAGAAAGCCAAGAAAAAGACAACATAAAGCCAAGAGAAAGACAACATAAAGCCAAGAGAAAGACAAGAGAAAGACAACATAAAGCCAAGATAAAGACAACATAAAGCCAAGAGAAAGACAAGAGAAAGACAAGAGAAAGACAAGAGAAAGACAGGAGAAAGACAAGAGAAAGCCAAGAGAAAGACAAGATAAAGCCAAGAGAAAGACAAGATAAAGACAACATAAAGCCAACATAAAGCCAAGAGAAAGACAAGAGAAAGCCAAGAGAAAGACAACATAAGCCAAGAGAAAGACAACATAAAGCCAAGAGAAAGACAAGATAAAGCCAAGAGAAAGACAACATAAAGCCAAGAGAAAGACAAGAGAATGCCAAGAGAAAGACAACATAAAGCCAAGAGAAAGACAAGAGAAAGACAACATAAAGCCAAGAAAAAGACAACATAAAGCCAAGAGAAAGACAAGAGAAAGCCAAGAGTAAGACAAGAGAAAGCCAAGAGAAAGACAACATAAAGCCAAGAGAAAGACAACATAAAGCCAAGAGAAAGACAAGAGAAAGACAACATAAAGCCAAGATAAAGACAACATAAAGCCAAGAGAAAGACAAGAGAAAGACAAGAGAAAGACAGGAGAAAGACAAGAGAAATCCAAGAGAAAGACAACATAAAGCCAAGAGAAAGACAAGAGAAAGACAAGAGAAAGACAACATAAAGCCAAGAGAAAGACAACATAAAGCCAAGAGAAAGACAAGAGAAAGACAAGAGAAAGATAAGAGAAAGACAACATAAAGCCAAGAGAAAGACAAGATAAAGCCAAGAGAAAGACAAGAGAAAGACAACATAAAGCCAAGAGAAAGACAAGAGAAAGACAACATAAAGCCAAGATAAAGACAACATAAAGCCAAGAGAAAGACAAGAGAAAGACAGGAGAAAGACAAGAGAAAGCCAAGAGAAAGACAACATAAAGCCAAGAGAAAGACAAGAGAAAGACAAGAGAAAGACAACATAAAGCCAAGAGAAAGACAACATAAAGCCAAGAGAAAGACAACATAAAGCCAAGAGAAAGACAAGAGAAAGACAACATAAAGCCAAGAGAAATACAACATAAAGCCAAGAGAAAGACAAGAGAAAGACAACATAAAGCCAAGAGAAAGACAAAATAAAGCCAAGAGAAAGACAACATAAAGCCAAGAGAAAGACAAGAGAAAGACACCCTCTTCCTTTCCTCCCCCTCCACCCCTTCCTTTCCTCCCCTCCCTCCCCTCCACCCCTCTTCCTTTCCTCCCCCTCCCTCCACCCCTCTTCTTCCCCCTCCCTCCACCCCTCTTCCTTTCCCTCCCCTCCCCCTCCCCCCTCCCTCCACCCCTCTTCCTTTCCTCCCCCTCCCCTTCCCTTCCTTTCCTCCCCCTCCCTCCCTCCACCCATCTTCCCTTCCTCCCCCCCTCCCTCCACCCATCTTCCCTTCCTCCCCGCCTCCACCCCTCTTCCTTCCCTCCCTCCCACCCTCCACCCCTCTTCCCCCCTCCACCCCCTCTTCCTTTCCTCCCCCTCCTCCACCTCCTCCTTTCCTCCCCCTCCCTCCATCCCTCTTCCTTTCCCTCCCCCTCTCTCCACCCCTCCTCCTTTCTCCCCCTCCACCCCTCTTCCCCCTCCACCCCCTCTTTCCTTCCCCTCACCCACCCCTCTTCCTTCCTCCACCCCTCTTCCTTTCCTCCCTCCCTACACCTCTTCCTTTCCCCCCTTCCCTCCCCTCCACCCCTCTTCCTTTCCTCCCCCTCCCCCTCCCTCCCTCCACTCCTCTCCTTTCCTCCCCCCTTCCCCCTCCCTCCACCCCTCTTCCTTTCCTCCCCTCACTCCACCCCTCTTCCTTCCTCCACCCCTCTTCCTTTCCTCCCCCTCCACCCCTCCTCCTTTCCTCCCCTCCCTCCATCCCTCTTCCTCCCTTTCTCCCCTCCACCCCCTCCTCCTTTCTCCCCGCCCCTCCACCTCCTCCTCCTTACCTCCCCCTCCCTCCATCCCTCTTCCTTTCCCTCCCTCCCTCCACCCCTCTTCCTTCCCCCTCCCCTCCACCCTCTTCCTTTCCTCCCCTCCCTCCACCCCTCTTCCTTTTCCCCCTCCCTCCACCCCTCCTCCTTTTCCTCCCCCCTCCCCCTCCCTCCCTCCACCCCCCCCCTCCCTCCACCCATCTTCCTTTCCTCCCCCTCCTCCACCCCTCCTCCTTCCTCCCCCCTCCCTCCATCCCTCTTCCTTTCTCCCCCTCCACCCCTCCTCCTTTCTCCCCGCCCTCCACCCCTCCCTCCTTACCTCCCCCTCCTCCATCCCTCTTCCTTTCCCCCTCCCTCCCTCCACCCCTCTTCCTTCCCCCTCCCTCCACCCCTCTTCCTTCCCGCCTCCCTCCCACCCTCCACCCTCTCCCCTCCACCCCCTCTTCCTTTCCCCCCTCCCTCCACCCCCTTCCTTTCCTCCCCTCCCTCCCTCCACCCATCTTCCCTTCCTCCCCCTCCCTCTCTCCACCCCCTCCTCCTTTCTCCCCCCTCCACCCCTCTTCCCCCCTCCACCTCCCCCCTCTTCCCCCCCTCCACCCCTCCCCTCCTTTCTCCCCACCCCTCCACCCCCTCCTCCTTACCTCCCCTCCCTCCATCCCTCTTCCTTTCCCCCCCTTCCCTCCCCCTCCACCCCCTTCCTTTCCTTTTCCTCCCCCCTCCCCCCCTCCCTCCACTCCTCTCTCCTTCTCCCCCTCTTCCCCCCTCCCTCCACCCCTCTTCCTTTCCTTCCCTCACTCCACCCCTCTTCCTTCCTCCACCCCTCTTCCTTTCCTCCCCCTCCACCCCTCTTCCTTTCCCTCCCCTCCCCCCTCCCCTCCCCTCCACTCCTCTCTCCTTTCCCGCCCCTCCCTCCCACCCTCCACCCCTCTCCCCCTCCACCCCTCTTCCTTTCCTCCCCCCTCCCTCCACCCCTCCTCCTTTCCTCCCCTCCCTCCATCCCTCTTCCTTTCTCCCCCCCCTCCACCCCTCCTCCTTTCTCCCCCCGCCCCTCCACCCCTCCTCCTTACCTCCCCCTCCCTCCCATCCCTCTTCCTTTCCCCCTCCCTCCCTCCACCCTTCCTCCTTTCTCCCCGCCCCTCCTCCACCCCTCCTCCTTACCTCCCCCTCCCTCCATCCCTCTTCCTTTCCCCCTCCCTCCCTCCACCCCTCTTCCTTCCCCCCTCCCCCTCCACCCTCTTCCTTCCCCCCTCCCCTCCCACCCTCCACCCCTCTCCCCCCTCCACCCCTCTTCCTTTCCTCCCCTCCTCCACCCCCTTCCTTTCCTCCCCCTCCCTCCCTCCACCCATCTTCCCTTCCTCCCTCCCTCTCCACCACCCCTCCTTTCTCCCCCTCCACCCTCTTCCCCCCCCCCTCCACCCCTCTTCCCCCTCCACCCCTCCTCCTTTCTCCCCGCCCCTCCACCCCTCCTCCTTACCTCCCCTCCCTCCATCCCTCTTCCTTTTCCCCCTCCCTCCCCTCCACCCTCTTCCTTCCTCCACCCCTCTTCCTTCCTCCCTCCCTACACCCTCTTCCTTTCCCCCCCTTCCCTCCCTCCACCCCCTCTTCCTTTCCTCCCCTCCTCCTCCCTCCCTCCATTCCTCTCCCTTCCTCCCCTCTTCCCCTCCCTCCACCCCTCTTCCTTTCCTTCCCCTCACTCCACCCCTCTTCCTTCCTCCACCCCTCTTCCTTTCCTCCCCCTCCACCCCTCTTCCTTTCCTCCCCCTCCCCCCTCCCTCCTCCACTCCTCTCCTTTCCCCCCCTCCTCCCACCCTCCACCCTCTCCCCCTCCTCCCCCCTCTTCCTTTCCTCCCCTCCCTCCACCTCTCCTCCTTTCCCTCCTCCCTCCATCCCTCTTCCTTTCTCCCCCTCCACCCCTCCTCCTTTCTCCCCCGCCCCTCCACCCTCCTCCTTACCTCCCCCTCCCTCCATCCCTCTTCCCTTTCCCCCTCCCCCTCCCCTCCACCCCTCCTCCTTTCTCCCCCGCCCCCCTCCACCCCTCCTCCTTACCTCCCCTCCTCCATCCCTCTTCCTTTCCCCCTCCCTCCCTCCACCCCTCTTCCTTCCCCCCCTCCCTCCACCCCTCTTCCTCTCCTTCCCCTCACTCCACCCCCCTCTTCCTTCCTCCACCCCTCTTCCTTTCCTCCCCCTCCCTCCACCCCCCTCTTCCTTTTCTCCCTCCCTCCACCCCTCCTCCTTTCCTCCCCCTCCCTCCACCCCCTCTTCCTTTCCTCCCCCCCCCCCTCCCTCCCCCCTCCCTCCACCCCCCTCTTCCTTTCCTCCCCTCTTCCCCCCTCCCTCCACCCCCTCTTCCTTTCCTTTCCCCTCACTCCACCCCTCTTCCTTCCTCCACCCCCTCTTCCTTTCCTCCCCCCTCCACCCTCTTCCTTTCCTCCCCTCCCCCTCTCCCTCCCCCTCCACTCCCTCCTTTCCCGCCCCTCCCTCCCACCCTCCACCCCTCTCCCCCCTCCACCCCCCTCTTCCTTTCCTCCCCCTCCCTCCACCCCTCCTCCTTTCCCTCCCCCTCCCCCTCCATCCCCTTCCTTTCTCCCCTCCACCTCCCCTCCTCCTTTCTCCCCCGCCCCTCCACCCCCTCCTCCTTACCTCCCCTCCCTCCATCCCTCTTCCTTTCCCCCTCCCTCCCCCTCCACCCCTCTTCCTTCCTCCACCCCCTTCCTTTCCTCCCCCCTCCACCCCTCTTCCTTTCCTCCCCCTCCCCCTCCCCTCCCCTCCACTCCCTCCTTTCCCGCCTCCCTCCCACCCTCCACCCCTCTCCCCCTCCACCCCTCTTCCTTTTCTCCCCTCCGTCCACCCTCCTCCTTCCTCCCCTCCCTCCATCCCTCTTCCTTTCTCCCCCTCCACCCCTCCTCCTTTTCCCCGCCCCTCCACCCCTCCTTACCTCCCCCTCCCTCCATCCCTCTTCCTTTCCCCCCCTCCCTCCTCCACCCCCTCTTCCTTCCCCCCCTCCCTCCACCCCTCTTCCTTTCCTCCCTCCCTCCACCCCTCTTCCTTTTCCCCTCCCTCCACCCTCCTCCTTTCCTCCCTCCCTCCCTCCACCCCTCTTCCTTTTCCCCCTCCCTCCACCCCTCCTCCTTTCCTCCCCCCTCCCTCCCTCCACCCCCTCTTCCTTTCCTCCCCCTCCCCCTCCCCTCCCTCCACCCCCTCCCCCTCCCCTCCACCCCTCTTCCTTTCCTCCCCTCTTCCCTCCCCTCCACCCCTCTTCCTCTCCCTTCCCTCACTCCACCCCCTCTTCCTTCCTCCACCCCTCTTCCTTTCCTCCCCCTCCCTCCACCCCTCTTCCTTTTCCCCCTCCCTCCACCCCCCTCCTCCTTTCCTCCCCCTCCCCTCCCTCCACCCCCTCTTCCCTTTCCTCCCCCTCCCCCTCCCTCCCTCCACCCCTCCCCCTCCCTCCACCCCTCTTCCTTCCTCCCCTCTTCCCCTCCCTCCACCCCTCTTCCTTTCCTTCCCCCTCACTCCACCCCTCTTCCTTCCTCCACCCCTCTTCCTTTCCCTCCCCCTCCACCCCTCTTCCTTTCCTCCCCTCCCCCTCCACCCCTCCTCCTTTCCTCCCCCTCCCTCCTCCACCCCTCTTCCTTTCCCCCCCTCTCCCTCCCCTCCACCCCTCCTCCCCTCCCTCCACCCCTCTTCCTTTCCTCCCCCTCTTCCCCCTCCCTCCACCCCTCTTTCCTTTCCTTCCCTCACTCCACCCCTCTTCCTTCCTCCACCCCTCTTCCTTTCCTCCCCCTCCACCCCCTCTTCCTTTCCTCCCCTCCCTCCACCCCTCTTCCTTTTCCCCTCCCTCCACCCCCTCCTCCTTCCTCCCCCCCTCCCTCCACCCTCTTCCTTTCCTCCCCCTCCCCCCTCCCTCCCTCCACCCCTCCCCCTCCCTCCACCCCTCTTCCTTTCCTCCCCCTCTTCCCCCTCCCTCCACCCCCTCTTCCTTTCCTTCCCCCTCACTCCACCCTCTTCCTTCCTCCACCCCTCTTCCTTCCTCTTCCTTTCCTCCCCCTCCCTCCCCTCTTCCTTTCTCCCCTCCCCCTCCACCCCTCCTCCTTTCCTCCCCCTCCTCCCTCCCTCCACCCCTCTTCCTTTCCTCCCCCTCCCCCCTCCCTCCCTCCACCCCTCCCCTCCTCCACCCCTCTTTCCTTTCCTCCCCCTCTTCCCCCTCCCTCCACCCTCTTCCTTTCCTTCCCCTCACTCCACCCCCTCTTCCTTCCTCCACCCCTCTTCCTTCCTCCCCCCTCCACCCCCTCTTCCTTTCCTCCCCCTCCCCCCTCCCTCCCTCCACTCCTCTCCTTTCCCGCCTCCCCTCCCACCCTCCACCCTCCACCCCTCTCCCCCCTCCACCTCCTCCTCCTCCCTCCACCCCTCTTCCTTCCTCCCCCTCCCTCCCTCCCTCCACCCCTCCCCCTCCTCCCTCCACCCCTCTTCCTTTCCTCCCCTCTTCCCCTCCCCCTCCACCCCTCTTTCCTCTCCTTCCCCTCACTCCACCCCTCTTCCTTCCTCCACCCTCTCCTTTCCTCCCCCCCTACACCCCCTCCTCCTTTCCTCCCCCTCCACCCCCTCTTCCTTTTCTTCCCCCTCCCTCCACCCCTCTTCCTTTCCTCCCCCCTCTCCACCCCTCTTCCTTTTCCCCCTCCCTCCACCCCTCCTCCTTTCCCTCCCCTCCCTCCCTCCACCCCCCTCTTCCTTCCTCCCCTCCCCCTCCCTCCCTCCACCCCTCCCCCCTCCTTCCACCCCTCTTCCTTTCCTCCCCCTCTTCCCCTCCCTCCACCCCTCTTCCTTTCCTTCCCCTCACTCCACCCCTCTTCCTTCCTCCACCCCTCTTCCTTCCTCCCCCTTTACACCCCTCCTCCTTTCCTCCCCCTCCACCCCTCTTCCTTTCTTCCCCCTCCTCCACCCCTCTTCCTTTCCTCCCTCTTCCCCCCTCCCTCCACCCCTCTTCCTTCCTCCACCCCCCTTCCTTTCCTCCCTCCCTACACCCCTCTTCCTTTCCGCCCCCCCTTCCCTCCCTCCACCCATCTTCCTTTCCTCCCCTCCCCCTCCCTCCCCTCCACTCCTCTCCTTTCCCGCTCCCCTCCCACCCTCCACCCTCTTCCCCCTCCACCCCTTTTCCTTTCCTCCCCTCACTCCACCCCCTCCTCCTTCCTCCCCCTCCCTCCATCCCTCTTCCTTTCCCCCCTCCCCTCTCCACCCCTCCTCCTTTCTCCCCCCCTCCACCCCTCTTCCTCCCCCTCCACCCTCTTCCTTTCCCCTCCCCCCCTCCTCCACCCCTCCTCCTTTCCTCCCCCTCCCTCCATCCCTCTTCCTTTCTCCCCCCCTCCACCCCCTCCTCCTTTCTCCCCGCCCCCTCCACCCCTCCCTCCTTTCCTCCCTCCCTCCATCCCTCTTTCCTTCCCCCTCCCTCCCTCCACCCCTCTTCCTTTTCCCCCTCCCTCCACCCCTCCTCCTTTCCTCCCCTCCTCCCTCCCTCCACCTTCCTTTCCTCCCCTCCCCTCCCTCCCTCCACCCCTCCCCCTCCCTCCACCCCCTCTCTCCTTTCCTCCCCCTCTTCCCCCTCCCCTCCACCCCTCTTCCCTTTCCTTCCCCTCACCCACCCCTCTTCCTTCCTCCACCCTCTTCCTTTCCTCCCCCTACACCCCTCTTCCTCCCCCGCCCCTCCACCCCTTCCTTTCCTCCCCCTCCCCCTCCCTCCACCCCTCTTCCTTTCCTCCCCCTCCCCTCCTCTCTCTCACTTCTCTACTTAAAGTCCCCTTGACTCTGGTTCCAACCCCTAAATACTGATTTCAGATTTGGAGAGCAGAGCATATGGAACAGGATCATAACTCTGAGATGGATTATATGGTCCAGATTTTCATTTTGAATGAAAGAAAATGATAAGAAATATAAAAAATAAATCCTAAATAGATTAGTTCTGAAGGAGAAACTATGATAAAGCGTTCCCATCTAAAGTATTCTGGAAGGTCCGTCCCTTAAATCTCTCCCTGACAAATGAACGAACCAAGCTTCGCTCGGCCCTAAATCAAGCACCCGCCCTGTCTTGTCTGTCAGATATTATTATAGTTTTCCTCCTTCTACTTTCCTGACCTGTGTGTGTGAGAGAGCTGTCACTTCACTTCCTTTGCTTTTTCAGTAGCCTTTAAAGGAATTAAATTCACACGCTGTTACATTACGATGACTGGACAGTGGGTTTCTTATATTGTTTATAATGTATGAGCCTTGACCAGAATGACTCATAGGAGCTGCTCTCCTGAGGGAGCTTGGCGTACAGGTATACTCCATTGACTCTAGTCTTATCCCCAATCTATCTCCTTAATGCTAAGCTCCAAGCAGAGAAACACCCAATCCCATTTCTAACAGTCTTTGTTACGACTTGGCCAGGATAGAACCCCCAACCTTGCGATCTCAGTGCGGACACTCTAACCACAAGGCTACTGAATTGGTTAAATGGCTATAGCTGATGAGATTCATTTGCCTCCCCTCTCCCTGTTATAGTACAAAGGGAAGGGGACAGCTGGCTTTTTAAGGGGAGTGTGTGTGTGTCTGTGTGTGTGTGTGTGTGTGTGTGTGTGTGTGTGTGTGTGTGTATGTGTATGTGTATGTGTGTGTGTGTGTGTGTGTGTGTGTGTGTCAGTGTGTGTGTGTGTGTGTGTGTGTGTGTGTGTGTGTGTGTGTGTGTGTGTGTGTGTGTGTGTGTGTGTGTGTGTCAGTGTGTGTGTGTCAGAGCAGATTCTGTTTTATGGTCGCTTTCCCAGATGTTGGGACAGACTAACATTACCACACACACACACACACACACACACACACACACACACACACACACACACGCACACACGCACACACGCACACACGCACGCACGCACGTGACGCACGCACGCACACACACACACAACACACACACACACACACAGGAGGACCTGTCCTCTTGGATATATTTAATACATATTTTGGGGGACCTAAAACTGAAATTCCCTTTGTTCTGTATGTATATACAAATATATAGTTAATTTATCAGGGCTGTATGTATATACAAATACATAGTTAATATTCTGTATTATTTACAAATCTATAGTTAATGTTCTGTATGTATATACAAATATGTAGTTAATGTATCTGGGCTGTATTATATACAAATATATAGTTAATGTTCTGTATGTATATACAAATACTTAGTTTAATCTGTATTATATATATAAATATAGTTAATGTTCTGTATGTATATACAAATCTATAGTTAATGTTCTGTATGTATATACAAATATATAGTTAATAATCTGTATTATATATATAAATATATAGTTAATGTTCTGTATGTATATACAAATATATAGTTAATGTTCTGTGTATGTATATACAACATAGTTAATGTATCTGGGCTGTGTGTGGGTGATGTGATGGCTATATAGTTCATATATCAGGGCTGTGTGTGGGTGATGTGATGGCTATATAGTTCATATATCAGGGCTGTGTGGGTGATGATGGCTATATAGTTCATGTATCAGGGCTGTGTGTTGTGGGTGATGTGATGGCTATATAGTTCATGTATCAGGGCTGTGTGTTGTGGGTGATGTGATGGCTATATAGTTCATGTATCAGGGCTGTGTGTGGGGGTGATGTGATGGCTATAT